>NW_026727921.1:0-29449 GCF_029784015.1 Lycium ferocissimum | reverse complement strand
TTTTCCCCCCTTATTTTCCAAGGAGTCCCCTTCCGCTAAATTTGAAGCTTTGTTTGTTCAGAATTTTCCCATCATTTCATTCGTCCTACCATCAAGATTAACAATATTATCAGTAGGGCAAAGAGCAAAGAATCAAGGGGGGGAGGGGATTAAAGCCATAAACAACTTTAAAAGGAGACTTTTGTAGAAAGATGGGCAGTGCTATTATAGGCAAACTACCATGGCCAAATGTTCTTCCCAAAATGTTAATTTTTCTGAGAACAGCCTCTCAACATATTCCCTAAAGTCCTATTAAATACTTAAATTTGCCGTCGGTTGCGGTGACAAGACGTAGAAAAATAGTAGTTTAGTTCCCAACTTTCCCCAAAGAACTCTCCAAAAGTGACTTAAAAGCTTAGCATCCCTATCACTAATAATAGTTTTAGGTATACCATGTAATTTTACCACTTCTTTTACAAACAAATCAGCCACATGTGATGCATCATTAGTCTTCAAACATGGAATAAATCGAGCCATTTTTGAAAATCTATCTACCACCACAAATATATTGTCCTTACCATGCTTAGTTCTAGGCAAACCTAACACACAAAATCCATGGAAATATCAAGACAAGGGAAGTAAGGAACAGGCAAACCTCGACACTTTCTCAACATTTGGCTTGTTTACATTCAAGACATTGTAGCACACTTTCTCAACATCCTTTCGCATGCACAGCCAAAAGAAATGTTCAACAAGTATATCCAAAGTTTTGGGCACTCCGAAGTGATACAATAACGGATACGCAGAAACGAGAAATTAAGAAGATAAACAAAAGGAAAAGAAAAGATAGATAATTTGACACAACTTAAGATTCAATTTAGCAACCAAAGTTATATTAAAACTAAGACCTCTAAAATTATCATCAAAAGAAACTACCAAATTCTTAAGGTGACCTCAAAGGAAACAAAAGTCCCAAGCAACCAACCTTCTCAACAAAGAATTCAACCAAAAAAGCTTCAACAAGCTCATCCTCTCATGCTCCCATAGGAGTCTTACAATTTCACAATTTCAATATTTCATATCATAAAAGTCTACCTAATGAAATAAACTAAGATAGTATTTATACTAAATAGAAAAGGAAGACTACTATGGCTATTGCAATAATACCCTTAATGAAGTAAGGGCCTTGTTTGGCTAGTAGTCTTCCTCCCCAAAAGATGAGAAAGGCCTTCTTCTCCCTACTTCATCCAAATGAGGCCTATACTTCCATTTTAGCATATTCTTGGGCTTCATGCCTTCAATCCAAGCACCTAGTAAGTCTCCAAAGACGTGATCCCTAGCTCGGCTTGAAATGGATATTCTTGATGAAGCTCGGCTTGCATCATTCTCTCCCTCTTGAAAAGGATTCGTCCTCGAATCTAAACCTTGCAAAACCATAGGGAAGACAAGCAACAACAAGGTCCTCAAAGGATGAGGGTTAGTGTTAGAGTAGCCTACTCTACGAACATGCCAAATATGCACACACTTGTGATATAACCAAGTATCAACCATGATTAAGAAGAACAAGCTCTCATAGAGCACTAAGAACTTGGTTATCGCAAAGAACATGAAATGAATATATCATAGTGGAACCAATGGTTTCAAAATACCGAAAAAGGCAATACCACATTGATTCTACTAGACATGACACACAAATTTGAAATATCACCGAGGTCTAATGGGAAGAATATCCACACATCGTATTGGCCAAGAGAACGATTATCTACCCCATTAGACCCCTCCCAACATAAGATGCACCCCTAACACAAGCATGAATGTCATCATATGCGAATAGATAGTAAAGAAAGGTTTCACACAAAACAACTTCATCTATGGTGTCCTCACATGTAGCTTCACTATTAAATTCAAGTACATGATCAAGCATACTAATAAGACTCGAACACACAAGGAAGAGTTAACACTTTGCAAGCAAGTATCACCTCTCTTTTCAAAATACTCCTTCCCACAAGTGTATTATCATTTCCTAATGGGAGTTTTCTATCATAGGGAAGAGCGTCATCATTCCATAGTGGATTTTCAAATACCATGTAGTCCCCAAAAATGGCTACATTTTCAACATTACAATACATTCCACTAGGCACTTCACTCTCATTAGTCATGTTATCATCAAATAAGACATTATCTTTAAAGAGAGAATAATCAATGAACAATGGCAAGCCGAAGCATGTAATTTCATTCTCAAAAAGACAAATGTCATTTTTCAAAGTACCTTCATTTACATGACTATCCACATGACACACATCACCATCACAAACGGAGTCTCATCACTCGACACAAAGATAAAGCCAAGAGACTCATTTCCACATTCATCAAACAAGGGTGGGGTGTCACACTCATTCAAATGATCAACTAGAACCACATCATCACTAATCGGAGATTCATTAATCACATCACAAAATTCTTCGACTAGTGGACTAACATTACACTCAAGTTGATCACATGATAATGTATTTTCATTCAAAGCACAAGTGTCAACACTAGGTGGACACAAATCAATCTTGCAAGAAGAATCAATTCGGTCATCTAAAGGATCAACTAGTGTAGGGACACTTTCAACAATGACATTATCATCACATGGTAAAGAATCATTAAAGTCACACAATGACAAGCTACTACTCACACTCACATCACAAACTTGTGCATTCAAAGAGTTGGAAGTGTTGAGTTTAGCTATCGTACTTGAAGTTCAAACGAAGAATCTTCTTTAGTTGACAAGGTTCCATGAGAAGATTTTGCAACCTTGCATTCATTGTCTCTTGTGGAATAGCTTGTGGAAAGAGAAGACTCCCACATTTGTCCACTACATACTTGTGCCCCTCTCTTTCATAAGTAGTTCCATGAGTTTCGAACCAATCACGCTCTCTTCGTCGTTTCTCCTTACATTCCGTGATTTCTATCCTACTCTCTAGGTGATCCAATTGACTATTAAATCTCCCTACCTTGTTGTTCATATCATGCAACAACCTCATCAAATCAACAATTGTAGGTTCCCCGGTGGGAACTTGCATTTCTCCACCTTGATTAGCCATTAGTACCTATTTAAGAAACTCAACAAAGCAAGCAAACACGTTACGTTAGTTAAAAATAACTCACCAAACGCTCAAGTATGCGCACCTTTTGAATGCCTCACAAATTGCTTCGGCTAATGGTTGTATGCTTGTTAATCCGGTTGGGTCACAAGGTCCCGTTCACTACTCGAGGTCAAGAGTGGATTCTTATTGACTCGAAGAAAGAAAGGACGACTCAATTTAAAACAAACACACTTGAATCAAGAAATTAACGATGAAGTTGTAAAAACGAGAAAAGAACGAAAAGAATTGGCTTGAAAGAAAGGACTCAAGAACTAATTAACAACCAAGTAAGGATCAATTACTAGTTGTTAATTAGCTAGGAGAATCAAAGAAGTGAGAAGAAGAAGTGAACAAACCTTGGCCAAACACTTAGATAAATTTGGGAAGTTTTTGGCCAACACTTAGAAAATTCGGAACTGCTTGCATCATGTTTTTATAACGCCAATAACTTTTTCTACAGACCTCTGATTGATGAACGGCTTGTTGATTCGGAAAGTAGACTCTCTGAACTTGAATTTAAATATATTATGGGTCCCGTAACTCCTTATACACACAAAGATATTCCCCCTCAAAGTTGGACCAAAATCTGCCAACACTTAGAAAATTTTTCTAAGTGTTGAAAACTCCCATTCTCTGAATTTGGACCCCACGCGCGCGTCAGAGGCGCGTCAGACCCCGACGTCATCGCCGACGTGGCAGATGACGTGGCACCTTTTTTTTTTTTTTTTTTTTTTTTTTTGAAAAATCGAAATTTAGACTAAGTATTTCGATTTTTTTTTTTTACTTACTTGGGCCCACACAAACACTTTTTCACAACTTTATTTGGCAACTTTTGGATCAAATAGCCCTTTGGAGAGTCTTCTTCCTTATGAAGATTTGAAGGTCTTCAAGAACATAAGAACAATTCAAAAATTCAACTACCCTCAAACCAACTCCAAATTAGCTCAAATTTCGGATTTAAGTTCTCTTTGATGTAGAGAACAAAACCCAATAGGTTTCAACCTTCAATTTCAACCGAATCACAAGACCCACTTTTCAAGTTCTTGAGTTCTTCAAAGCTTCAAATACCAAAAATGGTAGATCATTCAAAAATACTCCAAATTACTTCAAATTTTGGATTCTTAACCTTCTTCACTAGGAGAATACAACCCAATGACTTTCAAGCTCTAATTTCTACTTTTTCTTCAAAACCCACTTTCAAGTTCTAAAACCTTCAAGCTCCAACAATGGTGAATGACTCAATATGACTCCAAATAACTTGAAACTCAAGATCTAGACTCAAAAAACACTAGGGAACTCAAATCTAGTGTCAAAAACAACAAACAAGAATTTGAATTTTCGAATTTCAGATTTTTTTTTTTTTTTTTTTTTTTGTTGAATCAAATCCCAAGCTAGATTTGTTGAAACAAACCTAATCTAGGCTCTGATACCAATTGATACAAGATTAAGAACGAAAATAGAAATAAAATGCAAGAAAAGAAAAGGATAGATAATTTGACACAACTAAAAACCCAAATTAGCAACCAAAGTTCTTAGATTAACTTGACCTCTAATTTAGGAACTAAAGAGCACCAAACTCTTAGGATGACCAATAGGGATTTGACACCCAAGCAACCAATCCTCTCAACAATTTCACAATCTCAAGCTTTGCAAGCCCTCAACACTCAAAAGAGTTTACAATTCTCAAAATATCAATATCCAAAATAGTCTAAGTCTTCCAATGAAGAAGAAGAGAACTATTTATACTATGCTAGAAATAAAAGAAAGCAAAATGACATAAACACCCTTAATGAGGCAAGGGCCTTGTTTGGCTATTCTTCTTTCTTCAAAGTCTTGAAATCTCCTTTGCAAGAATAGCCAACTCTTCATCTTTAGCCATTGTGGTAACTTCCCTTTCCTCTTCTTCTCCCCACGCAATCTTCATCAACAAATGGACTTGGGATCCCTAGCTGCTCATCAAAAGCATACTCAAGAGCCTCCCGCTTCATGAATAGGCTTTGCAATTGTTGTAGTTCCCGGGCTTGGCTCCTTGTAAATGGCCTTGAGGCAAGTGGGCTTGCATCACGAAGTGTCCCATGAGTCCACCACAATGTGCTTCCCTAACAAACAATTCACGCAAAGAGCAATTAGGGATACACAATTTATTTTCCTTAAAAAGAAATCCATCTTGAAGATTAAACCTCCCATGATCATAAGGACCCAACTTACATTTTCAAAAACCTTGCCAAAATCGAGAATCATTAGCATAAAGGCCCTTGATTTGATCAAAACCAATCAGCTTAGAAGTAAGAGTAGAGACCAAGACATACCTTGACAGTGCATCATCAACTACATTCTCCTTTCCTTGCTTGTAAGCAATCACATATGGGAAAGTTTCAATAAATTCAACCCATTTTGCATGCCTGCGATTAAGCTTACCTTGACTCTTCAAATATCTCAAGGATTCATCATGATCAGTCTTAACCACAAGCACTCTAGGCCACAAATAATGTTGCCATGTAGCTAAAGCCTTTACCAAAGCGTATAGCTCTTTGTCATAAGTTGAGTAGTTCAATGTAGCTCCACTCAACTTTTCACTAAAGTATGCAATAGGCTTGGACTCCCATCAAAAACAAAGACCTATTCCTTTTCCGGAAGCATCACATTCAACCTCAAAAGACTTAGAAAAATTAGGTAATTGCAAAAGAGGAGCAAACATAATTTTTCTTTCAACAAGTTAAAAGCATCATCTTGGTCTTTCCCCCATGTAAAAACCTTATCTTTCTTGATAACTTTAGTTAGAGGAGCAAAGAATGGTGCTAAAATCTCTAACAAATCTTCTATAAAAACTAGCAAGCCCATGAAAACTTCTAACCTCGACACTCTTGGGTTTAGGCCACTCTTTGATTGCCTTGATTTTATCTTCATCAACCTCAACTCCCTTAGAACTGACCACAAAACCCAAGAATACCACACGATCCACACAAAAGGCACACTTTTTGAGATTAGCAAACAATTGTTGTTTTCTAAGAACTTCAAAAACTTGCTTTAGGTGTTCTACATGCTCATCTAGAGTTTTAGAAAAGATCAAGATATCATCAAAATAAACCACCACAAACTTTCCATGAAAATCCTTAAAAACATGATTCATCAATCTCATGAACGTGCTGGGTGCATTAGTCAAGCCAAAAGGCATAACTAACCACTCATAAAGCCCATATTTGGTCTTAAAAGCAGTTTTCCATTCATCTCTCGTGGATTCATTCGAATTGATGGTAACCACTTTTTAGATCAATTTTAGAAAAGATTTTGGACCCATGCAATTGATCCAACATGTCATCAAGACGAGGAATAGGATGACGATACTTTACCGTAATCTTGTTGATAGCTCGACAATCCACGCACATCCTCCAAGATCCATCTTTTTTGGGCACCAATAGAACGAGAACCGAGCAAGGACTCGGGCTCTCTCGCACAAACCCCCTTTTTAAGCAACTCCTTAACTTCGCCTTTGCAACTCCTTTGTCTCTTCGGATTACTCCTATAAGCGCCTATTTGGAATACGTGCACCGTGCACAAAGTCAATTTGGTGTTCAATTCCACGCAAAGGTGGAAGACCTTTAGGAATATCTTCGTGAAAGATATCATCAAAATCCTGCAAAAGAGAAAAAACACTACTTGGCAAAGAAGAAGTTAGTAGCTCGAATTAATCAAGACTTCTTTGTAAGTAAGTAGTATTATAGGCGATCCCTCTTTTCTTGCATTCAAACACTCTTTGGCTTTTATATAGAGACTCTCTTTTTCTTTTCCTTAGCCTCTTTCCTCTCACCAAAACTTTCTTTTTTTCCACTCAAACCCTCTTTTACCTCTTTGCTTAAGTTACTACCCTCTTTCTCTCTCTCTCTGGCCATCTTTCATTTCTTTTCCCTCCAAGCTCACCTTTTTTCTCGTCCCTTTGTTTTCCCATTGATTCCCTCAATCTCTTTTGATCTTCAAACACCGAGAAGGTGTTAAAGGTGCAAGAGTATACTTCTTGCCATTAAGCTCAAGTGAATATCTATTCTTCCTTCCATCATGAAAAGTATTCCTATCGAACTGCCATAGACGACCAAGCAAGATATGAAAAGCTTGCATAGGAATGACATCACAAAGAGTATCATCCTCATACCTGCTAACATTGAATGAAATCATGCATTGTTTGTTGACTTTCAGTTCACCACTATCATTCAACCATTGGAGTCTATAGGGCTTAGGGTGTTTCATGCATGCAAGCCCTAATGTATCTACCACGTGTGAACTCACTACATTAGCACAACTACCACTGTCGATAATCATAGAACAAGTTCTCCCCCTTATCCCACACCTAGTACGGAATATATTTTCCCTTTGTTCTTCATTATTGACTCTCAAATTAATAGCCATAATCCTCCTAACTACTGCAACCAAACCATCATTAAAAGGAAGTTCTACATCATCTTCACTCACACCTCCCTCTTCTTCCTCTTTCTCACTTTTTTACTCTCATTTTCTCCATCAAGAATCTTCCTAGCTACCCCAACAAAACCACTATTAGGCAACTCTACGTCATCTTCACTCACACCTCCCTCTTCTTCCTCTACCTCACTTTTTTCACTCTCATACTCTCCGTCTTCTTTCATGAGAATATTTCTTCTATTTGGACATTCATGCATCATATGCCCTCTTCCATGACATTTGTAACATTGAATAGAACTAGAAGGTTTTGGTGATTTAGGATTAAAAGTTTTACCTCCCTCCTTGTCATCTACTTTGGCCTTCCCCTTGCCTTCTTGAGGCTCAGAAGTCACATCTTGTTTCGCCATGGCTTCTTTGAATTGGTGTTTGGCCGACTCCTCCACGAGCTAGCTTGCCGCTTTCTTTTAATTTGCTTTTCTACTTTTACAGCCATATCCACTAACTCATCTAAAGTTACATATTGTTGTATCTCTACTACATCAGCTATTTCTTTATTTAAACCATTAAGAAATCTAGCCATAGTGGCCTCTTCATCTTCCATACAATTAGCTTGGATCATAGCCATATCCATAGCTTTGAAGTATTCATCAACAAACATGGTTCCCTGCTCCAATCTTCGAAGACGCATTTGTAGGTCTCTTTGAAAGTGGGAAGGCACGAACCTCTTCTTCATGACTCTCTTCATCTCGGCCAAGTAGCAATGGGTGGTTCTCCATCTTGTTGTCTATCCCTTGCAAGTTTTTTCCACCAAATAGAAGCATAGTCAGAAAATTCAACAACGGCAAGTTTTACCTTCTTAGCTTCAGAATAGTTGTGACAATCAAAAATGGCTTCAACTTCCCGCTCTCAATCAAGGTACAAGTCTGGATCTCTTGTGCCTTTGAAAGTTGGCATCTTCATCTTTATGCTATTAATGTTCTCATCTTCCACTCTTCCTCATTGTCCCCTCCTATCTCTCCCTACCCTATCTAGATTTACATCAAGATCATCAACAAAATCATCTATAGGGTTTTCTTGATTTACAATTGGGGCATGGGGCATATTTCTTCTATTTTGAGGCCTAGGATTATTTTGTGGTTGTACAATATGCTGATCTCTCCTCCTAAGTTCAGCTATTGTCTCATTTTGTTCGACGATGGCATCCTTGATCTCTTGAAATTGCAAGGTCCATCTTTCAAATTTTTGGTGCATAGCTTGTAGAGTGAAGTCATTTCTTCCTCGGATCTCGGCTTCTTGACGAGCCCTCCTTTCAACTTCACTACCACCTGTATTGGTCATTTCCAAAACTATTTATCACTCAAACTTTGGCTTTTTTTTCCTCAATTGTTCTCACTCACTCTTGCCTTTTTCCACTCAAATAACCTTTGGGAAAACACTTTATGGATTTATAATTAAACCCCACTAGAATCAAGCCCTTAGTAGTAAAATAAAGAATTTTGGGGCACTAAAGAAAATGAAGAACCAATCCTAGAAAGAATTAGAATTTAGTTGAAACAAGACTCGAACAAAAAGGACTTTTTTTTTTTTTAACAAGATCAAAGGAGTAAGAAAAAAAAATTGATTGCTTCTTAGCTTTAAAGATCTAGGATCCCCTCTTCTTGTTTTCTATCTTAATCTTTAGAAAACAAATAAATGGAAGAAATTTCTTGAAGAGCAAACACTAAACTTTTTTTTCCGTCAACATTCCTTTATTCTACAAGATTTTTTTAATTTTTTTTTTTCGCTCTTTTTTTTTTTCAAGAAATCCCCAAGATTATCAAGAACGAAATCTTGATAAAACCGCTCGATACCACTTGATAACAACGAGGTTAGGAAATCCCAAATTAATAATTAAAATATGTGCGAAAGCAAAAATAGAAAATAATCGAAAAATAAAGATATGGGATATTCGGGAAATAGTTCCAAGAACTTCCAAAAATGTAAGTTCTAAAAATTGAAAAGATCCAAGTAACAACGAATTGGTTATTGGATGAACCAAACGCCTTTACTTGAGAAACGAATCAAACTTAGAATTCGGATCTTGACCGCTTCCTGAGTAATGTTAGACAACAATTAGTATGTGTACTAATCGCCTTCTAAGAATACCAAGAAGAAACCAAAGATATCAAAAAGAAGTTATCTTACTACCTTGAACTATGAACTAGCTAGGTCGAAAGATAAATCCAAAGTAATTCCACAAAGGTTCAAAAGAACTCTCAATATAATATATTCTTCAAAATGCGATTTACAATGAATGACAATCACCCCTTTATATAGTTGTAAAGAAGGAGCTAGTCAAAATAGAATAAATGGGAATTATCTTCCCTAGAAGCATAGAAGACTTCCACACTTGGACCAAGGCGAGTCAACATAGATTAAAACAACCTAGAAGACTACCCACACTTGGACCAATGCAAGTCAACATTGATTAAAACAACAATTAAATATTTATTCTAGAAACTAATATTTGGGCTAATTATGGGCTGCTGGAAACTTCTTCTTTTGGGCCTCATTCCATCTCACTTTGGACTTTAATTTGGGCCTCCAAATAAGTGTAAGACTTGAGGAAAAAATCTAATTGGTGGAGCTCTTCTTCCATCACAAGACACTTTTGAATTGTTGATTGCAACCCATTAAGCTTGTCTTGCAATTTCCTCGTTTGAGATCTTGTCATGGGTCTTCTTGGAACTTCCAAATCTTCATCCACGTCCTTCAATAATTCTGAGCTACTATGGATGCTATCAGAAGGAGTGGTTAATTAATTGAATCTAGCATGTTGTGTGTTGTTATAATGTGTAGAAATTGAATGAAACTCATGAGATTATATGTGTAGGTGTTGGGCCGTGATTAGGGGCTGTTTGGTAGGCAAAAAATGAATTAATGTTATCTAGTATTTTGGTTGTCGTCCTCATGAATTCGACGATGAAAAACGAAGGTTAATAATCCAAGTTGAAGTTAAAAACCGTGTGGGCTGATTTGGAGTTAATGTGATTTTATTATAGTTTCTTGGATTTGTGAGGAAAATGTTGTCAATGTATGAGTTGTTAGTGTAGTTGATGAATTTGGAAGGAAGAAATGTATTGTTGATTGTTTTCTTGCATTTGGAGGGGTTCGGGTGGCATGGTGGAATGGATGGGCTGATTTGAATACTTGGCGGATAGCTTGAAATGTCCTTGAATTTTGATTGAATGACCTCGGATTATTACTTGAATATGTGGGCATTGGTATTGGCTTGATCGTATGTAGTTTATTTGAATATAAATGAAATGTTGTTGAATTGTATAGAAAGGAGTTATTAATGTTAGAATGCGTTTGGAATTGCTTATGGATATTGTTGATATGGTTGTTGGTATTGTTGTTGGATATTTGGCCGAGTTGAATTCTCGGGGTGTTGAATTTACAGGGGAAATGCTGCCCAAATTTTTGTAAATAAAGTGCGAGCTTAAAATGGGATTCCGAGGTGCCTATGACTAAGGTTTGGTGTCTAATGACGTGTTGTAGATTTTGAGAAGCGAGACTTGAGTTTGGATTAGCTTAGGAAGCAATCAAGGTATGTAAAGCTTACCTTTCCTTCTTTTGGCATGTCTTAGATATGAGTAAGGTATGATATGTTATGAGCCTTGGGGGTAATTCTATTCGAAAAATCCGAACATGTTTATGATTCATATTCTCTTTGTGATGTTGGCATCCTTAATATGGTCAAGCTATGGTCCGTATGTCCTTGATATGATTGGATTTGAAAAGCTATGTACACGGTTTGTTCCGAAAGGATCTTATGTCTTTTGTATGACTAAATTTCAAAAGTTGCATAAAAGTTGGTTTTTTAAGAAAAAGAGTTTTGTTCCTAAACGATCCGAAAACTACGAACGTTCGTAACTTTCACAAACAGAACCGGATGGCCTTGATATGCTCAAAAATGATTCCATGATGTATGATGACTATGTTTTCCATAGGCGGGCCCGGCTCGGGTCGACACCCGTTCGTGGGTCCCGCGACTCTCCTTATGTACTTCCGACGATTTTTGAAAGGATATGATATGACTATTATTCCGATTTCAAGTACGATCAGTTTACTTATCTTTTGAATTTGTAACAATGATTCGATAACATAGGATGACTATGATTTTCGTAGGCGGGCCGGATTGGGGTGACGCTCGTCCCGGGTCCCGCGACTTTTTTTTGTGTAGTACTAACGACTTTTTGAAAAGAACTTAATATGACTACCTTTTCGACCCACGAGTATGATTATATATTTGTTTGTTGAGCCTGAAATGTTGATTCGTATACTTATGATTCCGATACGTGACTATGATTTCTGAAGTTCGGTTTGATATGTTCCCGAGTGGTATTCGGAAGAAAATCTGATTTGATTTCTTGTTGTGGCTTATAAACGATGGTTCGTTTTGATTAACCTATTAAGTCTTTGAAAATGTTTTAAAAAATCGTATTTGGTTACTCACGGTTACGGTCGTGCGTTGTGTATATGTTGTTACATTTACCGCTGGGTTCCTGGCCGCGGTGTGTGTATATGTGATATTACCGCTGGGTTCCTGGCCGCGGTATGTGTATGTGTGATATTGACCGCTGGATACTTGACCGCGGTATGTGTGATATTGACCGCTGGATACTTGACCGCGGTATGTGTGATATTGACCGCTGGATACTTGACCGCGGTGTGTGTGTATATGTGGTATGTGATATGTGATAATATGATGATATGATCTTATTTGCCGAGTCCCTCACTAGAGGGCCGGGACACGATATGTGTATATGTGATTTTGACAGTCTGGATTATGATCAGTCGGTTAATGTCAGCTTATATGATTTGTTCTATTTTCCATATATATGAGACAGAAACGTTTTCAAAAAGAAAGCGAAGCATTTTGGCATTACGATTATCCTATTTGTCTTACGAACCCCTTATGTATGATTTGGATGTCGGATATAAGTACTTTGGTATTCGGGTTGTTATGCTCGCGTTCGGTACACTTTACTTCGTTTTACGTATTTCATGCTTTGCATACTCGGTACATATTCACGTCTTGACCCCCTTTCTTCGAAGTGCGTTTCATGCGCGCGGTACCCTATACGAGTAGGTGATGTTAGCGAGAAGATGTTCCGGGGATTGGCGAGCTCCATTTCCTCTCGAGTCTTCTTTGGTGTCGAGAATGCTTTTGTGTGGTATCTTGGAGTTAATTAGAGACTTTGCGACGCGTCGTGTGTGTGATATGTCGAGTTTTGTGAGCGAGTACTCTCTCCATAAGCCGATTTGTTATATGCATTATCTTTCTTTATGATTTGTTTTGTAATCGGCTATGTAAGCCGATATGTCAGTACGCATTATGTTACAGATTCGCTATGACTACAGATTTTATTTAATTTGAAAAAGATGAAAAGTATGATGTCCTTTGAAAATTTTCATTATGTGCTTTTTGACACGTTTTGCGAGCCCGGTATGATTTTGTGTATTACGAAAGTACGCGGGTTCGCTCGGCCCTAGGTAAGGGTCGGGTGCCCATCACACCCTATCGGATTAAGGGTGTGACAAATTGGTATCGAGACGATTCGTCCTAGGTGTTGTACGCAAAGTCGTGTCCGATGAGAGTCTTGTTTATGGTGTGTTGCGCGCCACATTTATAAACAGGAGGCTACCGGGCATTTAGGATGGTTACTTTTCTTTCATATCTGAGATCGTGCCATAGAGCCAAGTCATAGGGAATGAGACTTCTGATACTAGTCTTTGATTTCATCAGAATAATGGCACTGATAGAAGGAAGTGATTGATGATATTGGAAGCTACAAAGTACGCAGGTATGAAAGACATGTGTTGGGTAAGATATTGAAGTACGATTGAAATGCAAGTTGAAGACTAAAGGGGGAAAGTAAACAAGAAAGTGTAACAGGTGCCGTTTGAATTGGGCATACGAGGTATGTTTATCATTTGTGTACTGTTGATGATATTGGAGCCCTGTGTGGCTGCGATATGATATGTATATGTATTTTGGCCCTGTGAGGCATTGTTGGTATTTCCTGTGTACAGGTTTTGAGATAGTAAGAAATATAGAGGAAACTCTGCCGAAATTTTTCCAGAAATAAAGAGAAAATGAGATGTGGATTGTAATGTGACTTGAAAGGCTGTGTTCACCGTAATGGTAAGATTTGAGTAAGTTGCGAGCATGGCTGACCTCGAGAAAGAAGTAATAGTACGATTAAGACAAGAGTACAGAGGAAGAAGTTGATCAGAAAAGGGTAAAGGGTTAAGAAGTGTTATATTATAGGAGCGGTTATGAATAAGATATAATATGAATACAATGAGGGTTGTTAGGAAAATAAGTGAAGCCTAGTGAGAAAGTGGCCAAGGTTATGATGTGATCTATGTAGCTAAAATACAAAGGCAAGTATGAAACGGAAAAACAAGCTATGGAATGAATACGGAAGGGTTTGAGTTAAAGACCAAGAGACGACGTGAGATAATGTGCCTAGAATGTTACGAGTTGAGTAAAGGGAATTACAAGAAGGAAAAGTTTAAATCGAGGTCCTTAAGACCCCATACGACAAGTTGAACATTCGAGGACGAATGTTCTAAAGGGGGAAAGGATGTTATACCCCGTATTTTGTACGTTGGAATATTCTAAGTTGATTGCGACAAGTTAAGGACAAGGTTGTAATTTCCTCCGATTTTGTTAAAAGTACATAAGTTGCATATTCATCGTTTCATTGGTATGGAGTGTTAAGGGTAAATTTGGAATAAGAAAAATTTGGGGTTAAAAGTGAATTATGGAAAATTGAGCATTTCATGAAAATTAAGGGCTAGAAGTGAAATTTTGGAGACTTGTTATTTCATGAAAATGGCCATATGTGGCCATGTGTGGGTGTGGTCCATAGGGCCACATGTGAGATATATATATATGTAGGAAAAGATGACAATTAAGTCATCTTCATCTCTTTTTCATCCCTTAGAAACGTATAGAACCTTGGAGAGAAACCAAGGAACCATTCGGCCATGAGAGAACAAAAATGGAAGACCAAAAACCTTCACCAAAAAAATATTTTCTTCTAGGTTTTTGACTCATTGGAAGGTCCTAAACAACATGGAGTTGTTGTTGAAGCAAGCAAGGTGTTTGTTCTTGAAGTTCTCATTCTAGCCGTGAGTGAAGAAGAGAGTGAAGGTAAGGTTTAATCTCATTTTTTTATGTCTTATGGATGGTTTGTGCATGTTGTGGAATGTGAAAATGAAGGAAGTTCATGGAAATATGAATATTGAAGTGTAGCCGTGTGTGTATGTGTGTGGCCGTGTAATATGTGTTGTGTAGAAGGTGATAACAACGAGGTTAGGGAAATCCCAAATTAATAATTAAAATATGTGCAGAAGCAAAAATAGAAAATAATCTGAAAAATAAAGATATGGGAAATTCAGGGAAATAGTTCCAAGAACTTCCAAGAACGTAAGTTCTAAAAATTGAAAAGATCCAAGTAACAACGAATTGGTTATTGGATGAACCAACGAATTGGTTATTGGATGAACTAAACGCCTTTACTTGAGAAACGAATCAAACTTAGAATTCGGATCTTGACCGCTTCCTGAGTAACGTTAGACAACAATTAGTATGTGTACTAATCGCCTTCTAAGAATACCAAGAAGAAACCAAAGATATCAAAAAGAAGTTATCTTACTACCTTGAACTATGAACTAGCTAGGTCGAAAGATAAATCCAAAGTAATTCCACAAAGGTTCAAAAGAACTCTCAATATAATATATTCTTCAAAATCGATTTACAATGAATGACAATCACTCCTTTATATAGTTGTAAAGAAGGAGCTAGTCAAAATAGAATAAATGGGAATTATCTTCCCTAGAAGCATAGAAGACTTCCCACACTTGGACCAAGGCGATCAACATAGATTAAAACAACCTAGAAGACTACCCACACTTGGACCAATGCAAGTCAACATTGATTAAAACAACAATTAAATATTTATTCTAGAAACTAATATTTGGGCTAATTATGGGCTGCTGGAAACTTCTTCTTTTGGGGCTGCTGGAAACTTCTTCTTTTGGGCCTCATTCCATCTCACTTTGGACTTTAATTTGGGCCTCCAAATAAGTGTAAGACTTGATGAAAAAATCTGAATTGGGCTGGAGCTCTTCTTCCATCACAAGACACTTTTGAATTGTTGATTGCAACCCATTAAGCTTGTCTTGCAATTTCCTCGTTTGAGATCTTGTCATGGGTCTTCTTGGAACTTCCAAATCTTCATCCACGTCCTTCAATAATTACGAGATACCATGATGCTATCATTCCCCTCTTCTTGAGATGAATTCGTCCTCGAATTTAAACACAATCAAATAAGGAAAGATCGAAACATTGAAAGTAGCACTAACTTGATACTCACTAGGAAGATCAAGTTTGTAAGCATTGTCTCCAATCCGCTCAAGGACTTCAAATGGACCATCTCCTCTTGGGTCTAGTTTGGATCTTCTTTTGGCAGGAAACCTTTCCTTCCTAAAATGCACCCATACTTGATCCCCGGGCTTAAAAATAACAGATTTTCGCCCCTTATTTCTCCTTAAAGATCGGCTCATTCTTCCGCTCAATTGCAAGCTTTGTTTGTTCATGAATCTTCTTCATCATTTCAGCCTTCTTCCTACCATCAAGATTAACAATATTATCAGTAGGCAAAGGCAGCAAATCAAGGGGGTGAGGGGATTAAAGCCATAAACAACTTTAAAAGGAGACTTACCGTAGAAGAATGGACGGTCCTATTATAGGCAAACTCTACCATGGCCAAATGTTCTTCCCAAAATGTTAATTTTCCTTTTAGAACAGCCCTCAACATATTCCCTAAAAGTCCTATTAACTACTTCTGTTTGCCCGTCAGTTTGCGGGTGACAAGACGTAGAAAAATAGTAGTTTAGTTCCCAACTTTCCCCAAAGAACTCTCCAAAAGTGACTTAAAAACTTAGCATCCCTATCACTAATAATAGTTTTAGGTATACCATGTAATTTAACCACTTCTTTTACAAACAAATCAGCCACATGTGATGCATCATTAGTCTTCAAACATGGAATAAAGCGAGCCATTTTTGAAAATCTATCTACCACCACAAATATAATGTCCTTACCATGCTTAGTTCTAGGCAAACCTAACACAAAATCCATGGAAATATCAAGCCAAGGGGAAGTAGGAACGAGGTAAAGGAGTATAAAGACTATGTGGTAACACTTTCGATTTGGCTTGTTTACATTCAAGACATTGAGAGCACACTTTCTCAACATCCTTTCGCATGCACGGCCAAAAGAAATGTTCAGCAAGTATATCCAAAGTTTTGGGCACTCCCAAGTGTCCCATGAGTCCACCACAATGTGCTTCCCTAACAAACAATTCACGCAAAGAGCAATTAGGGATACACAATTTATTTTCCTTAAAAAGAAATCCATCTTGAAGATTAAACCTGTCATAAGGACCCAACTTACATTTTGAAAAAACCTTGCCAAAATCAGAATCATTAGCATAAAGGCCCTGATTTGATCAAAACCCATCAACTTAGAAGTAAGAGTAGAGACCAAGACATACCTTCTTGACGGTGCATCGGCAACTACATTCTCCTTTCCTTGCTTGTAAGCAATCACATATGGGAAAGTTTCAATAAATTCAACCCATTTTGCATGCTGCGATTAAGCTTACCTTGACTCTTCAAATATCTCAAGGATTCATGATCAGTCTTAACCACAAACTCTCTAGGCCACAAATAATGTTGCCATGTAGCTAAAGCCTTTACCAAAGCATATAGCTCTTTGTCATAAGTTGAGTAGTTCAATGTAGCTCCACTCAACTTTTCACTAAAGTATGCAATAGGCTTGGACTCCTGCATCAAAACAGCACCTATTCCTTTTCCAGAAGCATCACATTCAACCTCAAAAGACTTAGAAAAATTAGGTAATTGCAAAAGAGGAGCAGAACATAATTTTTCTTTCAACAAGTTAAAAGCATAAAAACCTTATCTTTCTTGATAACTTCAGTTAGAGGAGCAGCAATGGTGCTAAAATCTCTAACAAATCTTCTATAAAAACTAGCAAGCCCATGAAAACTTCTAACCTCAGTTACACTCTTGGGTTTAGGCCACTCTTTGATTGCCTTGATTTTATCTTCATCAACCTCAACTCCCTTAGAACTGACCACAAAACCCAAGAATACCACACGATCCACACAAAAGGCACACTTTTTGAGATTAGCAAACAATTGTTATTTTCTAAGAACTTCAAAAACTTGCTTTAGGTGTTCTACATGCTCATCTAGAGTTTTAGAAAAGATCAAGATATCATCAAAATAAACCACCACAAACTTTCCATGAAAATCCTTAAAAACATGATTCATCAATCTCATGAACGTCTTGGTGCATTAGTCAAGCCAAAAGGCATAACTAACCACTCATAAAGCCCATATTTGGTCTTAAAAGCAGTTTTCCATTCATCTCCGAGATTCATTCGAATCGATGGCAACCACTTTTTAGATCAATTTTAGAAAAGATTTTGGACCCATGCAATTGATCCAACATGTCATCAAGACGAGGAATAGGATGACGATACTTTACCGTAATCTTGTTGATAGCTCGACAATCCACGCACATCCTCCAGGATCCATCTTTTTTGGGCACCAATAGAACAGGAACTGAGCAAGGACTCAGGCTCTCTCGCACAAACCCCTTTTTAAGCAACTCCTCAACCTGCCTTTGCAACTCCTTTGTCTCTTCAGGATTACTCCTATAAGCAGGCCTATTTGGAATGTGCACCAGGCACAAAGTCAATTTGGTGTTCAATTCCACGCAAAGGTGGAAGACCTTTAGGAATATCTTCAGGAAAGATATCATCAAAATCCTGCAAAAGAGAAAAAACACTACTTGGCAAAGAAGAAGTTAGTAGCTCGGGAATTCATCAAGACTTCTTTGTAAGTAAGTAGTATTATGGGCGATCCTCTTTTCTTGCATTCAAACACTCTTTGGCTTTTATATAGAGACTCTCTTTTTCTTTTCCTTAGCCTCTTTCCTCTCACCAAAACTTTCTTTTTTTCCACTCAAACCCTCTTTTACCTCTTTGCTTAAGTTCTTGCCCTCTTTCTCTCTCTCTTGGCCATCTTTCATTTCTTTTCCCTCAAGCTCACCTTTTTTTCCCCTTTGTTTTCCCATTGATTCCCTCAATCTCTTTTGATCTTCAAACACACAGAGAAGGTGTTAAAGGTGCAAGAGTATACTTCTTGCCATTAAGCTCAAGTGAATATCTATTCTTCCTTCCATCATGAAAAGTATTCCTATCGAACTGCCATGGACGACCAAGCAAGATATGACAAGCTTGCATAGGAATGACATCACAAAGAGTATCATCCTCATACACTGCTAACATTGAATGAAATCATGCATTGTTTGTTGACTTTCGATTCACCACTATCATTCAACCATTGGAGTCTATAGGGCTTAGGGTGTTTCATGCATGCAAGCCCTAACGTATCTACCAAGTGTGAACTCACTACATTAGCACAACTACCACTCGTCGATAATCATAGAACAAGTTCCCCCCTTATCCCACACCTAGTATGGAATATATTTTCCCTTTGTTCTTCATTATTGACTCCCAAATTGATAGCCATAATCCTCCTAACTACTGCAACCAAACCATCATTAAAAGGAAGTTCTACATCATCTTCACTCACACCTCCCTCTTCTTCCTCTTTCTCACTTTTTTTTTTACTCTCATTTTCTCCATCAAGAATCTTCCTAGCTACCCCAACAAAACCACTATTAGGCAACTCTACGTCATCTTCACTCACACCTCCCTCTTCTTCCTCTACCTCACTTTTTTCACTCTCATACTCTCCATCTTCTTTCATGAGAATATTTCTTCTATTTGGACATTCATGCATCATATGCCCTCTTCCATGACATTTGTAACATTGAATAGAACTAGAAGGTTTTGGTGATTTAGGATTAAAAGTTTTACCTCCCTCCTTGTCATCTACTTTGGCCTTTCCCTTGCCTTCTTGAGGCCTAGAAGTCACATCTTGTTTCAGCCATGGCTTCTTTGAATTGGTGTTTGGCCGACTCCTCCACGAGCTAGCTTGCTGCTTTCTTTTAATTTGCTTTTCTACTTTTACAGCCATATCCACTAACTCATCTAAAGTTACATATTGTTGTATCTCTACTACATCAGCTATTTCTTTATTTAAACCATTAAGAAATCTAGCCATAGTGGCCTCTTCATATTCCATACAATTAGCTTGGATCATAGCCATATCCATAGCTTTGAAGTATTCATCAACAGTCATGGTTCCCTGCTCCAATCTTCGAAGACGCATTTGTAGGTCTCTTTGAAAGTGGGAAGGCACGAACCTCTTCTTCATGACTCTCTTCATCTCAGCCCAAGTAGCAATGGGTGGTTCTCCATCTTGTTGTCTATCCCTTATAAGATTTTTCCACCAAATAGAAGCATAGTCAGAAAATTCAACAACGGCAAGCTTTACCTTCTTAGCTTCAGAATAGTTGTGACAATCAAAAATGGCTTCAACTTTCCGCTCCCAATCAAGGTACAAGTCTGGATCTCTTGTGCCTTTGAAAGTTGGCATCTTCATCTTTATGCTATTAATGTTATCATCTTCCACTCTTCCTCGTTGTCCCCTCCTATCTCTCCCTACCCTATCTAGATTTACATCAAGATCATCAACAAAATCATCTATAGGGTTTTCTTGATTTACAATTGGGGCATGGGGCATATTTCTTCTATTTTGAGGCCTAGGATTATTTTGTGGTTGTACAATATGCTGATCTCTCCTCCTAAGTTCAGCTATTGTCTCATTTTGTTCAGCAATGGCATCCTTGATCTCTTGAAATTGCAAGGTCCATCTTTCAAATTGTTGGTGCATAGCTTGTAGAGTGAAGTCATTTCTTCCTCGGATCTCGGCTTCTTGACGAGCCCTCCTTTCATCTTCACTTCCACCTGTATTGGTCATTTCCAAAACTATTTATCACTCAAACTTTGGCTTTTTTTTCCTCAATTGTTCTCACTCACTCTTGCCTTTTTTCCACTCAAATAACCTTTGGGAAAACACTTTATGGATTTATAATTAAACCCCACTAGAATCAAGCCCTTAGTAGTAAAATAAAGAATTTTGGGGCACTAAAGAAAATGAAGAACCAATCCTAGAAAGAATTAGAATTTAGTTGAAACAAGACTCGAACAAAAAGGACTTTTTTTTTTTTTTAACAAGATCAAAGGAGTAAGAAAAAAAAATTGATTGCTTCTTAGCTTTAAAGATCTAGGATCCCCTCTTCTTGTTTTCTATCTTAATCTTTAGAAAACAAATAAATGGAAGAAATTTCTTGAAGAGCAAACACTAAACTTTTTTTTGCGTCACTGTTCACTGCTACAGTACTTTTTAATTTTTTTTTTTGCTCTTTTTTTTTTTTTCAAGAAATCCCCAAGATTATCAAGAACGGAATCTTGATAAAACCGCTCTGATACCACTTGATAACAACGAGGTTAGGGAAATCCCAAATTAATAATTAAAATATGTGCAGAAGCAAAAATAGAAAATAATCTGAAAAATAAAGATATGGGAAATTCGGAAATAGTTCCAAGAACTTCCAAGAATGTAAGTTCTAAAAATTGAAAAGATCCAAGTAACAACGAATTGGTTATTGGATGAACCAAACGCCTTTACTTGAGAAACGAATCAAACTTAGAATTCGGATCTTGACCGCTTCCTGAGTAACGTTAGACAACAATTAGTATGTGTACTAATCGCCTTCTAAGAATACCAAGAAGAAACCAAAGATATCAAAAAGAAGTTATCTTACTACCTTGAACTATGAACTAGCTAGGTCGAAAGATAAATCCAAAGTAATTCCACAAAGGTTCAAAAGAACCCTCAATATAATATATTCTTCAAAATCTGATTTACAATGAATGACAATCACCCCTTTATATAGTTGTAAAGAAGGAGCTAGTCAAAATAGAATAAATGGGAATTATCTTCCCTAGAAGCATAGAAGACTTCCCACACTTAGACCAAGGCGATCAACATAGATTAAAACAACCTAGAAGACTACCCACACTTGGACCAATGCAAGTCAACATTGATTAAAACAACAATTAAATATTTATTCTAGAAACTAATATTTGGGCTAATTATGGGCTGCTTGGAAACTTCTTCTTTTGGGGCTGATTTGGGCCTCATTCCATCTCACTTTGGACTTTAATTTGGGCCTCCAAATAAGTGTAAGACTTGAGGAAAAAATCTGAATTGGTGGAGCTCTTCTTCCATCACAAGACACTTTTGAATTGTTGATTGCAACCCATTAAGCTTGTCTTGCAATTTCCTCGTTTGAGATCTTGTCATGGGTCTTGTTGGAACTTCCAAATCTTCATCCACGTCCTTCAATAATTCTGAGCTACCATGGATGCTATCAGAAGGAGTGGTTAATTAATTGAATCTAGCATGTTGTGTGTTGTTATAATGTGTAGAAATTGAATGAAACTCATGAGATTATATGTGTAGGTGTTGGGCCGTGATTAGGGGCTGTTTGGTAGGCAAGAAATGAATTAATGTTATCTAGTATTTTGGTTGTCGTCCTCATGAATTCGATGATGAAAAACGAAGGTTAATAATCCAAGTTGAAGTTAAAAACCGTGTGGGCTGATTTGGAGTTAATGTGATTTTATTATAGTTTCTTGGATTTGTGAGGAAAATGTTGTCAATGTATGAGTTGTTAGTGTAGTTGATGAATTTGGAAGGAAGAAATGTATTGTTGATTGTTTTCTTGCATTTGGAGGGTTCGGGTGGCATGGTGGAATGGATGGGCTGATTTGAATACTTGGCGGATAGCTTGAAATGTCCTTGAATTTTGATTGAATGACCTCGGATTATTACTTGAATATGTGGGCATTGGTATTGGCTTGATCGTATGTAGTTTATTTGAATATAAATGAAATGTTGTTGAATTGTATAGAAAGGAGTTATTAATGTTAGAATGCGTTTGGAATTGCTTATGGATATTGTTGATGTGGTTGTTGGTATTGTTGTTGGATATTTGGCCGAGTTGAATTCTCGGGGTGTTGAATTTACAGGGGAAATGCTGCCCAAATTTTTGTAAATAAAGTGCGAGCTTAAAATGGGATTCCGAGGTGCCTATGACTAAGGTTTGGTGTCTAATGACGTGTTGTAGATTTTGAGAAGCCGAGACTTGAGTTTGGATTAGCTTAGGAAGCAATCAAGGTATGTAAAGCTTACCTTTCCTTCTTTTGGCATGTCTTAGATATGAGTAAGGTATGATATGTTATGAGCCTTGGGGGTAATTCTATTCGAAAAATCCGAACATGTTTATGATTCATATTCGCTTTGTGATGTTGGCATCCTTAATATGGTCAAGCTATGATCCGTATGTCCTTGATATGATTGGATTTGAAATGCTATGTACACGGTTTGTTCCGAAAGGATCTTATGTCTTTTGTATGACTAAATTTCAAAAGTTGCATAAAAGTTGGTTTTTAAGAAAAAGAGTTTTGTTCCTAAACGATTCCGAAAACTACGAACGTCCGTAACTTTCACAAACAGAACCGGATGGCCTTGATATGCTCAAAAATGATTCCATCATGTATGATGACTATGTTTTCCATAGGCGGGCCCGGCTCGGATCGACACCCGTTCGTGGGTCCCGCGACTCTCCTTATGTACTTCCGACGATTTTTGAAAGGATATGATATGACTATTATTCCGATTTTAAGTACGATCAGTTTACTTATCTTTTGAATTTGTAACAATGATTCGATAACATAGGATGACTATGATTTTCGTAGGCGGGCCCGGATTGGGGTGACGCTCGTCCGTGGGTCCCGCGACTTTTCTTTGTGTAGTACTAACGACTTTTTGAAAAGAACTTAATATGACTACCTTTTCGACCCCTGAGTATGATTATATATTTGTTTGTTGAGCCTGAAATGTTGATTCGTATACTTATGATTCCGATACGTGACTATGATTTCTGAAGTTCGGTTTGATATGTTCCCGAGTGGTATTCGGAAGAAAATCTGATTTGACTGCTGTTGTGGCTTATAAATGATGGTTCGTTTTGATTAACCTATTAAGTCTTTGAAAATGTTTTAAACTGTATTTGGTTACTCCGTTACGTTCGTGCGTTCATTTATTACATTCTGCATTTGGGTTCCGGGCGCGGTGTGTGTATATGTGATATTACCGGCGGGTTCCTGGCCGCGGTATGTGTATGTGATATTGACCGCTGGATACTTGACAGCGGTATGTGTGATATTGACCCATTTGGATACTTGGCCGCGGTATGTGTGATATTGACATTGGATACTTGACCGCGGTATGTGTGTATATGTGGTATGTGATATGTGATAATATGATGATATGATCTTATTTGCCGAGTCCCTCACTAGAGGGCCGGGACACGATATGTGTATATGTGATTTTGACAGTCTGGATTATGATCAGTCGGTTAATGTCAGCTTATATGATTTGTTCTATTTTCCATATATATGAGACAAAAACGTTTTTCAAAAGAAAGCGAAGCATTTTGGCATTCTGATTATCCTATTTGTCTTCTGAACCCCTTATGTATGATTTGGATGTCGGATGTAAGTACTTTGGTATTCGGGTTGTTATGCTCGCGTTCGGTACACTTTACTTCGTTTTACGTATTTCGTGCTTTGCATACTCGGTACATATTCAAATCTTGACCCCACTCTTCGTCGGTGCGTTTCATCTTAGCGCGGTACCTACTGGATGAGTAGGTGATGTTAGCGAGAAGATGTTAAATTTGGATTGGCGACTCCATTTCCTCGGGAGTATCTTCTTTGGTGTCGAGAATGCTTTTGTGTGGTATACGGAGTTAAGCTAGAGACTTTGCGAGCGGTGTCGTGTGTGTGATATGTCGGTTTTGTGAGCGAGTTGCGTAAACCGTGTGTTATTATACATTATCTTTGCTGATTTGTTTTGTAATCGGCTATGTAGCCGATATGTCGATGCGCATTATGTTACAGATTCGTTATGACTACAGATTTTATTTGATTTGAAAAAGACGAAAAGTATGATGTCCTTTGAAAATTTTCGTTCTGCATTTTGACACGTTTTGCGAGCCCAGTATGATTTTGTGTATTACGAAAGTCTGCGGGTTCGCTCGGCCCTAGGTAAGGGTCGGGTGCCCATCACACCCTATCGGATTAAGGGTGTGACCAATAAACGAGACTCTGCTGGACACGGCTCGTAGACACACCCTAGGACGGAACTGCTCTGATACCACTTTTGTCACGACCCGACTAGGGGCCATGACGGGTACCCAGAGCTAACTACTGAGAACCACTCATTCCATTACTCATCACACATATCCTATATTCATTTATTAGTCTCACACTTCTAGGCATAGGAAAAACCATTATCACTTCCAAGAACATATCTACTTTATACACATAAGCCCTTCGGCTATGAAAATAATATACAAGAAGACATTATGACCATCATGTGCCATTAACTACCCACACATATGCATCTACGAGCCTCTACTAGAGTCCTAGACATAAGGATGGGACAGGACCCCGTGGTGCCCAAAACATATGCCCTAAATAATATATCAAAAATAGCATCTCCGAAATAATAGAGTGCTCCTGTAAGTCCGCTGATAAGCTCCTATGGATCAGCGCCATCTCCCTGTCTACCTGTGGGCATGAACACAGCGTCTAAAAGAAAGGACGTCAGTACGATAAATGTACTGAGTATGTAAGGCATGAATAGAAATGACATAATAATGAAATCATAAAACATGAGGTGAAGATATAACACCTTAGCCTTTAAGGGAAAAATGCGTTTTACACATATCACATATATCAACCTAACACATGTACCATCGTCGTTAACCTGCGTCCGGGTAACCATCATACACCGCCCACTAGTGGTGCCATGTTCGGCCCTCTAGGCACGGTGTAATCATATGCAGCCCGCCTTTACGGTGACATGTCCGGCCTTCCAGGCACGGTGGAATCGTATGCAGCCCGCTTTTGCAGTGACATGTCCGGCCTTCCAGGAACGGTGGAATCGTATGCAGCCCGCCTTTGCAATGACATGTCCGGCCTTCCAGGCACGGTGGAATCTCATCATCCTATACTTATCATAAACTTATTGTAAACTTATCATAAAGCATGCATTAGCATTCAAAGACAATCTATAACTATACTGGGGTGACGTAAGGTCGAGAACCCCCGATTCCATATGGAGTAATCATGATCATCATACCTCGCACCTTGAAAGAACTAGCATCATAAGGTGGGTCTAGCAATAATGAATAACATCAAGGAGTCGTACAAGGATCATTAGCTTCGTAAGATGTCATATCATATTCGTAGCGTGAACTTCGTGAAGATATCGTATCATAGGCTTTAGAATCTCTAGACTTAGGCTCATCATTACCATTCTCGTTTTCATAACATATCTCTTATTCTTTTATCTCATAAGAAACTCTACATAACGTTGACTCGTATTTTCCAGAATGTAAGAAAGTCATGGAAAGATGTAAGAAGTCTTGTCGTAGGAATCATGCCTTAGAAAGAAGGGACTAGCCTTACGTACCTTTTTGTGTAGCTACTTTATCACGTGAACGCTTCCCTCCAATATTCACGTTTCTACCTTCAAGAGAGTTCGTACTAAAATTAGATAATCAAAAACCTGCTTAAGCTTAGGTTAAAGCTAACAAAAATTGGATAACATCTCCTTTATTTGATGACTTCCTCCACCTAATAAACAACTCCCAGCATCAATAACAACACTCACAATACCTTAGTCAATGAATTCATCAAACTAGACATTATTAAATGTCCAACATTCCCTATCAAACTTCTTTATAACCCTAACTATGGCACCACACCGTATCCATACTTAGACAATGACTCTACAACATCTTTAACATTATTTATAGCAAGATTATACTCATTACATATCAAGAACCATGATTCAAGTCAAGTCATGATTCAAGAATATCTTTATTTACATATTTGCACCTTATATTCTCCTCCTCTCCATAATCCAAGTCTTTCAACCCCTCAATAGTCTAAATAATATGAAAGAATCATAAAACTTACCTTGATGATATGAGAATAGCCTTTGGATGAAAATACTTCACTTGAGAAAACCTTAGCATCAATCCAAGGAGATTTCTTGACTTGTACAAACCTTAGAGAGTATCCTCACCCGTGATTCCACAATTTCTTGGTGTTTACTCCTTGATTTCCCTTGGATATGTGATAATATAATGAAAGAATTTTTCTAGAACCTTCAATACTTAGAGAGAGAGTACAATATGAAATTTTGGGGTGTAACTCGTCTATTTATAGCTGGAACTGGAATGTTCCAGATGAGCGGTTCGACGAGCGGGTCGACGGTCACGTCGACGTGTCGACGGTCCGTCGACTTGCTCCGTCGACCTGCTTTTGCAGATCAGGAGCTGCAGAACCATATCGACAGCGGCGATCGACGGACCGTCGACACGTGTCTCGTCGATCGATTTCTGCAGATCAGAATTCTCAGAACATAACGACGGTTCGTATTGACGGCCCATCGACATGATCGACGTCCGTTGATTACGTCCGGTGCCTACAGATTTTCCTGAGTCTGCTCAGCCTGCGTCGGTTCAATCCGTTCAACTTCTAGTATTGCAATATACCTAGAATACCCACTAGTACCTCGACACACTGGGTAAAATGCTTAGCATCTCAATACTCGGGTATAAATTTCCATTTCAGGACATACTTAGCTAGAAAACCGTATGTTCTTCCCACCATGAAAGCGAGGGGTGTAACATTCTTCCCCTATTTAAAAACATTTGTCCTCGAATGTTAAGTTCTCCAGAATCCTACAGAAATTTCGCCAGAATTTCCCCTGTAATATGGCGCTACCAGCCCATAATAACAATGCCTCATAGGGATACAACACAATAGCCATAAATAATGGCCACACGCGACCAAAAGCATGAAAAGAAAGCATACATATCTCATAATGTTAATGTTTCATCTTGAACATCTTCCGGGGGTAGAAATAAGTGTGGATACTTGGACTTCATATTTTCCTCTGTTTCCCAAGTCATTTCTTATTGGTTGTTGTTTCTCCGTAAGACTTTTGGCTACTTCTTTGTTTCTAAGCCTCCGTACTTGCCTATCTAGTATAGCAATAGGCACCTCTTCATAAGCCAACTTTACTGTCCTTGAACATTGTCTCTTAAAACACGATCCCTAGTAGGATCTCCGACACACTTACGGAGCATCGATACATGGAAGATTGGATGGGATTCAAGTTACGGAGGTAAGTCTAGTTCTGTAAACTACTTGATCCACCTTGGGATAATCCTACAAGGTCCGATGTATCGAGACTTAACTTTCCCTTCTTAGTAAATCTCATCACGCTTTTCATCGGCGATGCCTTTAGAAATACCCAAAAATCAATTTGAAATTCTAAGTCTTGCCGACGGTTGTACGCATAAGATTTACGGCGACTTTGGGCTACGTGAATAGTCGATCCCGGATGACTTTGACCTTTCCCGCTTGTTGAATCAACTCGAGGCCTATTATTTGTACCTCTCTCTTTAAACCACCCAATCGGGGATCTACACTTTCTTCCATATAGAGTTTCATACGGTGCCATTTGAATACTAGAATGCTAGAAACATTGTTGGACCGCACCTTATTAAGGATTGTATGACGGCTTCGTTACGGGGTGGTATGGATATTGCTTGTATTCGGGCGTATGCTCGGTAATTTGGACCATGAACGTCAACGGCGGTTGACAAGACCGAATAAGGGCATTATAAGCGAGTCGGATCCGCGGAGTTATTCGAGTGCTTAAAGGGGGGTTATGGCCTATTTTTTAAAAAAAGATGGCCCCAAGTTGTCACCCCGTTTCAGGCCGCGTTATGATCGACCCCTTATTGGCCCATTAAGTTAGGGGTGCAGTTCCCTTTTAAAAGGAAGAATCGCCAGCAAAACCCCTTTCCCCTTGTGATCAATGGGTTGGGCCTTTGGTCGGGGGGGGGTATTATCCCCCCGTCTCCTGGGTGTGATGGGCACCATAACGGGGGCGGCGAACCAACGACTCTACACGTACTAATTTTTTTTTTTTTTAATCACTACATCAAGATGCAAATAAGTTCGAAAAATTTCCCCTTTTTGTTTTTTAAAACAAAAAAAATATGTACCGGAACATCTAGTACAAAGACTCCCGAAACCCCCGGCGTTCCCAAAAATCTCAACTTCAAGCAAAACTTGGGGGCATAAAGACCGGCCTCGGAACCCAAATACCCCCCAACTTCCGAACATCTTCTATTGCTTAACCTTTCGGTGTACCGTGGAGAGGCGCCCCCGAAAAAAAAGGGGGGTACGAACAATTTCGAGTATGTAAGCAGGCACCAAAAAATGTAAAAAATATAAGATGAATAATAACAAGATTCCATGTCGGGGGTGGGGGTAACCTTTTATGGGGCGGTGTCGGGATAGAAACATAGAATGTATATTGTAGGATAATAACTCTATGACCCAGGGGCGGATGCCTCTCTTGTTTTTCCTTTTTGAAGAAGAACATTTCTTTTCATAGGGATGAAATAAATTTATATCGTATCATAATGTATCATAGCATAGCATAGTATATCATAGTACGATGCTGTTTATGTATCATGCATAATGTATTCTGGGACGAATATATCGGCTCCCCATGTATAATTCCCCCGTCCGGGGATCCCCCCTGGGGGTGATATCAAGCAATACGGGAAATGCACGTGAGTATGCCGGGCGCCATGCCTGGCCTTTTTGTTTTAAAAACTTTTTTTACATAGGTTTATATAAT
>NW_026727920.1:0-29673 GCF_029784015.1 Lycium ferocissimum | reverse complement strand
TCCTTGATCCGATCTCCGATTGGCTTGGTCCTTATATCGTTAGAAAGGTATTTCTACATACTATAACTTTCATTAAGGGTACTTTCCCAAATTTCAAACTGATCAAGGAGTTATCGCTGCCCGAAGTAGGCGTATCAACCATTTTCGCAAAACGTTCAAACCTTCTGTTTTTCCGCTAAAACTCTTATGCTATGAGTCTAAACTTAGTTCCAAGATGTAGGGTGTTACACTTTCCTTCTTTTGGCATGTCTTAGATGTGGTTAAGCTATGATACGTTATGAGCTTCGGGGGTAATTCTATTCTTAATGTCCGAGCATGTTTACGATGCTTATTTGCTTCTTGATGTTGGCATCCTTATATGGTTAAGCTATGGTTTATATGTCTTTGTATGATTGGTTTTCAAATGTTGCTTAAAAATTTTGTTTTCAAAAGGGTGTTGTAACTACGAACGTCCGTAACTTTCACGTATTTAACCGGATGGCTTTGATATGCTCATAAATGATTCTATGACGTATAATGACTATGATTTCCATAGGCGGGCCCGGATTGGGTTGACGTTCGTCCGTGGGTCTCGCGACTTTTCTTTGTATAGTGCTAACGACTTTTTGAAAAGAACTTAATATGACTACCTTTCCGACCCCCGAGTATGATTATATATTTACCGGTTGAGTCTGAAATAAGGATTTTTATGTATGTGATTTTGATACGTGACTTTGGTTTCCGAAGTTCGGTTTGATATGTTCCCGAGTGATATTCGAAAGAAAATCTGATTTGACTACTGTTTTGGCTTACAAATGATGGTTCGTTTTGATTAACCTATTAAGTCTTTGAAAATGTTTTAAACTGTATTTGGATACTCATGATTCTGCTCGTGCATTCTGTTGTTACATTTTTCGCCAAGTCCCGGGCCGGTTATGTTATCGTGCGCACTATGCTGTATTCCGGAGTATGATGTGTCCGGTTCGCCGAGCCCCTTTTCGGCCGGGAACCGCGTATATATTATGGTGTTATGAGGTGTCCGGTACGCCGAGCCTCTTTCGGCCGGGTACTGTGTATATATGCTACGATATATGTTATATGTATGGATTCTGGAATATGATCTGTTGGTATCAGAGCCGGTGGTGGGGCAAACCCAATGGTGGGGCAAACCCAATGATGAGGCAAAATTCCACATTGGTTTAGGCCAATCCCACATTTGGTTTAGGCACCCCACACTCGGTTCGAGCCAATCTCACATCGGTTAATGTCGCATCATATGATAAGTTATGATGTTATGATGTGCTACGGTATGTATATGATGATTATTCGCTTATGTCACTCAGTCCCATTGTGGGCCGGATATGATACCTGGCGTTGATACGTATGATCGGTATTTCAGGAGTAAACGTTTTGGCATTCTGATTATTATATTTGTCTTCTGTACCTCGTATGTACGATTTGTATTTCAGATGCAAGCACCTTGGTATTCTGGCTATTATGCACTTTCCGTACTCCTGACTTCGGTTATGACTTCTCGTACTTCCCGCTTTGCATACTCGGTACATATTTCATCACGACCCCTTTCTTCGGGGGCTGCGTTTCATGCCGCGGTACCCACGATGAGTAGGTGATGTTAGCGTAAGATGCTCCAGTTGATTGGCGAGCTCCATTTCCTCCGTGAGTGCTACCGAGTCAGAGTGCTTATGTATGGTATCTGGAATTATGGTAGAGACTTTGCGCGTTGTCGTGTGTATGATATGTCGGCTTTGTAAGCGGCTATGTAAGTCGATGTATTATTATGCATTATGCTACGAACTTCATATGTTTACAGATTTCATACGATGCTAGTTTTATCTGATTTGACAAAGATGAAAGGCATGTTTGTTTTCGAAAAAAAAAATTCATTATGTAATTGTGTCATGTTTTGCGGGCCCAGTATGATTATGAGTATTACGAAAGTCAGCGGGTTCGCTCGGCCCTAGGTAATGGTCGGGTGCCCATCATGCCCTATTGGAAATTAGTGTGTGACAAAATACTCTTTTCTACATAATTCAACAACATTCCATTATATTCAATTCAACCATATACATTCAAACCAACATCGACGCTTACATGTTCAAGTACTAATCCGAGAGCATTCAAACAAGATTCAAGAACACTTTAAACAACCCACACAATATTCAAGACAACCCAACCAAAACTCCAATTCACCCGAAAACACCCCCAAACCCGAGATCAACAACAACAATACATTCCTCTCTCCCAAATTCATGAATTACACCAATAACCCACACTTTAATAATATCATTCTCGTAAATATGAAAACTACACTACAATCACGTTAACTCCCAAATCAGCCCACAACGATTACCACTTCAACTTGAATCATTAAACTCTCATTATCAACATGGAATCCATAACAACAACAACCAAAACACTAAACAAAATTAATTCATCCCTTGGCATACAAGGGAGGCCATATTCGGCCACCACCACCACACACAAGTTTCATGATTTCCATCCATTTCAACACACTACAACAACCAAACATGATAAATAGAATTAATTCATCATTTCTACACAACATCACATATACACGGCTACAAGCCATACACAATATGCCATATTCACGGCCCAACTTCAACATGCAATATTTCATGAATTTCATCCATTTCTACATACTACAACATACACAAATCAACCATAACATATGAAAAAGAAGATTAATCCTTACCTTTTCCTCTTAACTTCACAACTTGGCTAGGGTTTGTTCTTGCAAGAATGAATGTTTTGTTTGTTCCAACAACTACACCACGTTAAAGAGGACCTTCCAATTGGTTGATTTGCTAGAAGAAATTATTTTTTTAATGAAGATTTTTGGACTTCAACTTGTAGCTATGGCCGAATGGCCTTCTTTTTCTTTCTCCAAGTTTCTTGATTTTTCTTAAGTGTAGAAGATGATGAATATGATCTACTTAGTCATCTTTTATTACATGTAATAACCATCCATGTGGCCCTTGGCCCACACCCATGTGGCCCTTGGCCCACACCCATGTGGCCGGCCACTTGCCCCTTAAATTCATGAATTATCAACTTCTAAATATTCACTTTTAACCCCAAATTTTCCTTAATATTCCATGCCAACAAAATCATAAGTAACTTATGTCTTAAAACAAAATCGTGGTTAAAAGTCTCGACTTTGTATCCCGGAAAAGTCTTGTCCCTAACTTATCATGGTTAACCCGGATTGTCCCAATGTACAAAATACGGGATATAACATCCTCCCCCCCCCCCGCTTTAGAACATTCTTCTTCGAATGTTAAACTAGTCCTACAGGGTCTTACAAGCATCTTTGGGGGAGTTTCTTTCATAGCTATTGTCACACCCTAATTTCCGATAGGGCATGATGGGCACCCGACCCTTACCTAGGGCCGAGCGAACCCGCTGACTTTCATAATACTCACAATCATACTGGGCCCGCAAAACATGACATAAGCACATAATGAAAATTTTTCGAACAAAACATGATCCTCGTTTTCCAAATCAAATAAAATTCGTAACATATGAAACTTATAACACAATGCATGATAATACATCGGCTTACATAGCCGCTTACAAAACTGACATATCATACACTCGACACTGTCTGCAAAGTCTCTACCATAACTCTAGATACCATACAAAGCGCTCGACTCCTAAAAGACTCGAAGGAAATGGTGCTCGCCAATCCGCCGGAACATCTCTGCTAACATCACCTACTCATCTGTGGGTACCTGCGCGGCATGAAACGCAGCCCCCGAAGAAAGGGGTTCAGTACGGAATATGTACTGAGCATGTAAAGCATAGCATACAGAAAACGAGGTCATAACCGAAGTAAGGAGTACGAAAAGTGAGCATAATGACCAGAATACCAAAATGCTTGCATCTGAAACACAAATCGTACATCAGAGATACAGAAGACAAATATAATAATCAGAATGCCAAAATGCTTACTTCCTAAAATACGAATCATGCATATCAATGTCATGTATCATATCCGGCCCATAATAGGACTGAATGACATAAGCGAATAGTCATCATATTCATACCGTAACACATCATAACATCATAACTTATCATATGAGATAACGTTAACCGATGTGGGATTTTCCTAAACCTATGTGGGATTGGCCTTGTTATATCCTGTGTTTTTGCATATTCGGAAGTTTCGAAATAATTGTGACTTGTAAGGAGTAAGGCCATATTTTGGTTTTATTTAGCATCTAAGTTGTTTATGAGAAGTATTGACGCGAAAATATCGAGGAAGGTTAAGGGCAAAAATTGGAATTTCGGAAATTAGTTTCGTGAACTACCAATTAGTTAACCAAGTAATTGGGCCAAAAAAAAATAAAGGGAATAAGGCCCAAAAATGTGGAGGTGGCCGGCCAACATAAGTCCAAGCCCATGGAAATTTAATCCATGTGATTAAATTGTATAAAGTGAACTAGCCTTCAAGAAATTTCAAGAAACTTAAAGAAAAAAACAAGAACAAGAAGAGAAAGGAGCAATCGGCCAAGAAAAAAAAAGAAGGAGAAGAAAAAATTCTTGGAGCCTCAATCTTTGATCCAAAAATCTTGTCCTTCTCGGAATTATTAACAAGTTCAAGGCGCTCTTCGACGTGGTATAATTAGTTTAGCAAAAGAACCACGTTTGTGACAAGTTGGAATTTGAAGAAAAGGTAAGAATTCTATGTTTTTAAGTTATGGAATAAATTTATATGTTATGATGATTAGAATTAGACGAGAATTATGAAAGTGTGACGTGTGTATGCATGGAGTGTGTGTGAATGATGGATGTGGCCGTGAGCCTTGTGATGTGGAGAAGAAGTGAATTTGATTTTACTTAACTTGTTAATTGTGTTGTTGTGACCTTTGTGACGTAAGTAAAGGCTTAGCGACTCAAGTTGGCGTTGGAATGGCATGTATGCCGTTATGGGAAATTATATGAATTCTATATGATTTTTATATAATGATGAAAGTAAGATCTTAGATGTGAATTATGATTATGAATTGTGAAATTGGAAGATGGAAAAATGTTATGAATATCCATGTTGAAGATTAAAGGTTTTGGATAGAATATGGAATTCGTGGAAATACTTGAATTCGTGAATATTGTTCGGAAAGTCATTGAATTATGTTTGAATAACCTCGAGACAGCAAGTGAATATGAGAATAATGATATTAGTTGGATATTGTGAAGTTGGGATGGAATTTGTTGCCTTATGAAGAAATAAAGACTATTTGTGTTAATACGTGTTTTGTAGCGATTATTGGTGTTGGTAATGTTGTTGTTGGGTTGGTTGTTGTTATTCTGAGCCGAGTCGGATTCTCGGGGTGTTGTATTTATAGGGGAGGTGCTGCCCAAATTTCTGTAAACAAGAAAGGGCCAAGAATGAATCTCTAAAGACTTATAACTTACAATTGGTAATTGTGACCATTTGCAGATTCTGGACGAAACGGGATTTAAGTTTAAGCGAGCGTAAGACATCCGTAAGGTATGTAAAGCTATTCCTTTCCTTCTCTTGGCATGTCCTAGGTGTATTAGGTTTGGATTTGAGCCTTGGGGGTTATTCTGTTCATAGAAATCTAAGTCTGAATTTGAGCACTATTCATTCAGTATGATTGAATTAGGATCCTTGTATCTTGATTGGAAAAATGCTCAAACACCTATAACTTGCATAAATGTAATTGAATTGCTTTGAAACCTTCATAAATGTCTCCATTAAGTTCTATAATATATCTTGTGGAGTAATAATGTTTCTAATATGATTATCGCTTCGGTTCTTCAAAAATGGCTTCTGAAATACTCGTAACTTCCTCGCACTAGGTCAGGTTGACTCGAAACTTGTTTCTGGGCTTTTGGGTGTCAGTAAGTAAACGTGAGTTTGATCTTCCTTCTTCTTCAAAACCACTCCGAAGGGGTGCGATATTTTATTATATAAGACTCTTCAAACCACTCCGAAGGGGGTGCGAGATTTTACTATTTCATTCCACCTACGACTTATGTCTACTTTCCACAACGCTATTATTATTATTGTTAATATTATTATTATTATTATGCCCGAAGGGGCTAGGATTAGTATTATGTCACGAGTGGCATGCCCGAAGGGGCCAGGGTAGCCGTATGTCACGAGTGGCATGCCCGAAGGGGCTAGGAATGTTATGTCGGGGCCAGCATGTCCGAAGGGGCCAGGATAGACGTATGTTGGACCGGCATGCCCGAAGGGGGGCATCATCTTATTTCGGGACCGGCATGCCGGCGGGGCCGGGATAGACGTATGTCGGGACCGGCACACCCGAAGGGGATTATTATCATTACTATCATTACTACCATTGTTGTTATCATTATTATTATTATTAGGCCGGAAGCGGCCGTCCGAAGGGACTATTTTATTTAAATATTGAATTTATACTGGGTATCCTAAACTTGCTTACTGTTGTACTTTTCTGATTCATGCTTCAGTGATGCTTTACATATTCAGTACATATTCCGTACTGACCCCCTTTCTTCGGGGGCTGCGTTTCATGCCCGCAGGTCCAGAGGCGCGACTCGGCGATCCAGCTTATTAGGGGGACCGGCACTGGGAGTCAGACAGCTTCTCTTGTTTCGGAGGCTGTCCCTGTTTTGGTATAGTTTTATATATTGTACAGGTCATACTCAGTAGAAGTCTGCGAACAGCGTGGGAGTCATGGTTCTTTGTTTTGGCCTTGCCGGCCATCATTTTGTTGTACGAAAATGGCGAGAGGCCTTTTGGCTCGTCTTGTTTTATGTCGCGTATATATATGACGTGTTTGAGATGTCGTGTTGATTTTGGTATTTCATTTACAATTCTTAATTGAAAAAAAAAAGTTTGAGTTAACGTTTAAGGGTTCGCTCGACTCTGATGAGAGTCGGGTGCCCGTCGTACCCTGACGAAGGTTGGGGTGTGACAGGCCTAAACCAATGTGGGATTGGCCTAAACCAGTGTGGGATTGGCCTAAACCAGTGTGGGATTGGCCTAAACCAATGTGGAATTTTGCCTCATCATTGGGTTTGCCCCACCACTGGGTTTGCCCCACCATTGGGTTTGCCCCACCACCGGCTCTGATACCAACTGATCATATTCCAGAATCCATACATATAACATATAACGTAGCATATATACACGACCGGCCGAAAGGGGCTCGGCGTACCGGACACATCATAACACCATAATATATACACGGTTCCCGGCCAAAAAGGGGCTCGGCGAACCGGACACATCATACTCCGGAATAAAGCATATATAACGTGTCCCGGCCCTCCAGTGAGGGACTCGGTAAACAGAATCATCATATCATAAATCATCAGACTATCATATCACCAAATCATCACATATCATATCACATATCAGACTTTGTATCACATCATATTTCGAAATACACATCATTCTTCAGAATACAACATAATGCGCACGGTAACATAACCGGCCCGGGACTTGGCGAAAAATGTAACAACAAAATGCACGAGCAGAATCGTGAGTAATCAAATACAGTTTAAAATATTTTCAAAGACTCAATAGGTTAATCAAATCGAACCATCATTTAAAAGCCAAAACAATAGTCAAATCAAGTTTCCTCCGAACGTCACTCGGGAACAGATCAAATAGAACTTTTAGGAACCATAGATACGTATCAAAATCGTATGCATAAAATCCTCATTTCAGACTCGACAGATAAATAAGCGATCATACTCGGGGGTCGGAATCATAGCCACATTAAATTCTTTCAAAAGCCATCAGCACTATACAGAAGAAAGTCGCGGGACCCACGGACGAGCGTCAACCCAATCCGGGCCCGCCTACGAAAGTCATAGTCATTATACGTTATAGAATCATTTACGAGCATATCAAAGCCATCCGGTTACGTCTCGTGAAAGTTACGGACGTTCGTAGTTACAAAACTCTTTTGAAAACAAAACTTTTTATGCAACATTTGAAAACCAATCATACAAAGTCATATAAACCATAACTTGACCATATAAGGATGCCAACTTCAAGAAGCAAATATGAATCATAAACATGCTCGGACTTTACGAATAGAATTTCCCCCGAAGCTCATAACGTATCATAACTTACTTGCGTCTAGGACATGCCAAAAGAAAAGAAGGACAGGCTTTACATACCTCATTTGCTTCCTAGTCTAATCCAAACTCAAGTCTCGGCTGCTCAAAATCTACAATAAGGTCATTAAGTACCAAACATTAGCCATAAGCACTTAAGAATCCAATCCCAAGCCATCACTTTATTTACAGAAATTTGGGCAGCATTTCCCCTATAAGTCCAACAACCCCGAGAATTCAACTCGGCCAAATCATCAACAACAATACCAACAACCATTCCAACAACATCAATAATGAATTCGAAACGCATTCTAACATTAATAATTCTTCTCCACATATTCCGACAACCTTCCAATTGTTCATTACAATTACATACATACAAACCCATATACAATCAAACTAACACAAATGCTCACATATTCAATTCGACTACAAACATTCAAGTCAACATCGACGCTCACACATTCAAATATTAATCCAAGATCATTCAAACAATATTCAAGACACTTCTAACAATCCGCACAATGTTCAAAACAACCCAACCAATACACTATGCCACCCGAAACCTCTCCAATTTCAATAAGACAACAACAATACATTTCTTTCTTCCAAACTCATGAACTACACCAACAATCTACGCATTAGCAACATTATTTTCATAAATACAAATGACGACATTAAAATCACATTGACCTCCAAATCAGTCCACACGATTACACTTCAATCTTGAACCATTAAACCTTCATTTCACATCATAAAATCCACAACAACATCAACCAAACACTAAATAAAATTTGTTCATCATGCCTACACCAACAACATATGCTCACGGCCAAACCTCAACATACCAACTTTCATGAACTTCATCCACTTCTACATTTCACAACATGTACAAATCATCCATAAAACACATAAAGAAGATTAAACCTCACCTTTTCCTTCAACTTTTCTATTCGGCTAGACTTGTTCATAACCACAACGAACGGTTTTCTTGCTCCAACAACTACTCCACGTTAACGAGGACCTTCCAATTAGTGGGAAAACTAGAAGAAAATAATTTTTTGAAGGGGATTTTGGACTTCAATTTTTTTCAACCCATGGCCGAATGGCCTTCATCTTTTGCTCTCCAAGTTTTTCCATTTTTCTAAGTGTTGAAGATGACAAATATGGTCAATTAATCATCTTGCCTATACTTATAATACTCATCCATGTGTCCATGGCCCACACATGGGTTGGACCAATTAAATTTGGCCGCAAAATATGTGGGGACCATTTCCAAGCCACATGGCCAATTTTCATGATTTACCAACTTTCTAATATTTCACTTTTAACCCCAAATTTTCATGAAATGCCTAACTTTCCATAATTCACTTTTGACCCCAAATTTTTCTTATTCCAATTTTACCCTTAACACTCCATGCCAATGAAAAGATGAATATGCAACTTGTGCATTAACACAAAATCAACAAAACCGGAGATTAAAAGTCTTGTCCATAACTTGTCGCAACCAACTTAAAATATTCCAACGTACAAAGTACGGGATATAACAGCTATCACATACAATTCATTCATCAATCAACATAACCAATTAAGGAATTTAGATTACCTGTAGGTATTGAAAATAAGTGGGGATACTTCTTCCTCATCTCTTCCTCAGCTTCCCAGGTCATTTCTTCCTTGTTATTGTTCCGCCATAAAACCTTAACGGAAGCCACGTCTTTGTTACGCAACCTTCTTACCTGCCGATCCAGTATGGCTATAGGCTGCTCCTCGTAGGATAGCTCCTCTGTCACCTGAATATCATCTAAAGGAAATATTCTGGAAGGGTCACCAATGCATTTGCGAAGCATAGACACGTGGAATACTGGATGCACTGCTCCCAAATCAGCTGGTAGGTCTAATTCATAGGCAACCTTGCCTACCTTACGGATGATCTGATAAGGCCCAATATATCTCGGACTGAGCTTTCCCTTTTTGCCAAATCTCATAACACCTTTCATGGGTGACACTTTCAGGAATACCCAATCACCAATCTGGAACTCTAAATGTCGACGTCGATTATCTGCATATGATTTCTGTCGACTCTGAGCTGCTAATAGCCGTTCCCGAATGATTTTCACTTTATCAACTGCTTGTTGGATCATATCTGGGCCAATTAATTTAGTCTCTCCAACATCAAACCAACCAATTGGTGACCTGCATTTCCTGCCATACAGAGCCTCATACGGTGCCATCTGGATGCTAGAATGGTAGCTATTATTATAAGCAAACTCAACCAGTGGCAAGTGATCATCCCAGCTACCGCTGAAATCAATAACACAAGCCCGCAACATATCTTCTAGCATCTGGATAGTACGCTCGGCCGCCCCGTCATTCGAGGATGGAATGCGTGCTAAGACTCACACGGGTCCCCAATCCTTCCCGAAATGATCTCCGGAAGTTAGTTGTAAACCGGGCACCTCATCGGTGATAATAGATATGGGAACTCCGTGAAGTCTTACTATCTCCTTAATATATAGCCCGGCATAGTCCTCAACCGAATAAGTAGTCTGATTTGGAAGAAAATGGGCTGATTTTGTCGACCTATCAACAATAACCCATATGGAGTCATACTTCGTGGAGTGCAAAAGCCTATAATGAAGTCCATATTAATTATCTCCCACTTCCAAGTCGGAATCTCCATCTCCCCGCAACAATCCACCCAAGCTTCGATGCTCGATCTTAACTCGCTGGGCATTCGGGCACTGAGCAACGAACTCTGCTATGTCCTTCTTCATACCATCCCACCAGTACAAACATCTGAGATCATGATACATCTTTGTCGACCCTGGATGAACAGAATAATGGGCATAATGTGCCTCGCCCATAACCTGTCACCGCAGCCCTGCAACCTCAGGTACACATAATCTGCCCCTGTGTAGTAGCACTCCGTCAGGTGTAATCTCGAACGGGGTCTTCTCCTTTTCAAGGGGTGTATCTCTGTACTGTGCCAGAACAGGGTCCTCATACTGACGTCGCTTTACCTCTTCCATAATAGAGGATTCAGCAACTCCTCGGACAGAAACCCCAGTATCTCCAGAATCAGCCAAACGGACTCCAAGACTAGCTAACTGATGGATCTCGCGAACCATTTCTTTCTTTTCTGATGGCACGTCCGTCAAGCTGCCCATAGACTTACGGCTGAGTGCATCTGCTACAACATTGGCTTTCCCAGGATGATATAAAATATCAACATCATAGTCTTTCAGTAACTCTAGCCACCTCCTCTGTCGCAAATTCAGCTCTTTCTGCTTAAAGATATACTGGAGGCTCTTGTGATCTGTATAAATATCAACGTGGACGCCATATAGATAGTGTCTCTATATCTTCAAAGCATGAATTACCGCGGCTAGCTCCAGATCGTGAGTAGGATAATTCCTTTCGTGCTTTTTGAGCTGCCGGGAGGCATAGGCTATAACTCTGCCGTGCTGCATTAACACACAACCCAACCCAACACCGGAAGCATCACAATAAATAACATACCCATCTGGTCCCTCAGGAAGAGTCAGAACTGGAGCCGTAGTCAACTTCTCTTTCAGCAACTGGAAGCTTCGTTCGCAAGCATCAGTCCACTGGAACTTAGCCGTCTTCCGAGTCGGCCTCGTTAAAGGCGGCGAAATTGAAGCAAACTTTTCCACAAATCTCCGTAATAACCAGCTAACCCCGGAAAACTACGTACCTCGGTAGGGTGTCGTAGGTCTAGGCCAATTCTTTACGGTCTCAATCTTCGGGTATCCACCCGGATGCCATCGGCTCCAATAATATGCTCCAAGAATGCCAGTTAAGTCAACGAAATTCACATTTAGAGAATTTAGCATACAATTTCGGTGCCGGAGCACCCCAAGTACCGCTCTCGGATGATCTGCATGTTCCTCTTCCCGATCGTGAATAAACCGAATATCATCAATAAATACAATCACGAACATATCCGGGAATGGCTTGAATACTCGATTCATCAAATCCATAAACACGGGAGCATTAGTCGGCCCAAAAGACATCACTCGAATTCATAATGCCCATATCGGGTCTGAATCTTTGTCTTGGGAATATCTCGCCTCTCGTACCCGCACTTTGGTGGTAGCGACCGCAGTCTATCTTCAAGAAACACCTAGCACCACCGTGCGGGTCAAACAAATCATCAATCCTGAGGGAGGGGGGATATTTATTCTTTATGGTTACCTTATTCGGTACCTATAATCAATACACATCCGCGGCGACCTATCTTTCTTTCTTACGAACAATACCGACGCTCCCCAAGGTGATGTGCTGGGCCTAATAAAGACCTTCTCTAATAAATCCCTCAGCTGCCCCTTCAGTTCTTTTAATTCTGCAGGTGCCATTCTGTGCGGAGGAATAGATATAGGCTGAGTGTCTGGCAGCACATCTATAGTGAACTCTATCTCCCGCTCGGGGGGAAGACCTGAAAGCTCATCTGGAAATACATCTGGAAATTCATTAACCACTGGGACTGACTGAAGAGTCGGTGCCTCTGCCTTTAAATCATGTACACGAACCAGATGATAAATATAGCCCTTTCGAACCATTTTCCTTGCCTTGAGGTATGAAATAAACTTACCCCTCGGCGATGCTGTATTACCTGTCCACTCTATAACTGGTTCCCCTGGAAATCGGAAGTGAACTACCTTCTTCTGACAATTAACGTTAGCATAACAAGAAGCTAGCCAATCTATACCCATAATAACATCGAACTCAGTCATATCTAGCTCTATCAGATCTGCTTTAGTGCAACGGCCACATATAATTACCGAACAATCTCTATAAACCTGCTTGGCTATAATGGAATCTCCTACCGGTGTAGCTACCTCAAACGGTTCTATCGGTTCGGGTTTTATCCCAATTCTACTAGCAACAAGGGGAGAAATATACGATAAAGTACAGCCTGGGTCTATCAATGCATATACATCTCGAGTGAAGATCAATAATATACCATGTAACCACGTTGGGCGACGCCTCCGATCTGTCGGTGGCCAAGGCATATATGCGGTTCGAGGGACCGCTAGAGCTGGAGCTCCGCCACGACCTCTACCGCGGTCTGCGGTGTCGGCATACCCCGCCCCGCGGGGGCGCATAGCTACCGAAGAGGAAGATGAACCGAAGCACCGACCCGAGTCGAGTCACCACTGCCCGCACTACCCCCAAGCGGGCAATCTCTCATAAGGTGGCCACGACGGCCGCAAGTAAAGCATGCGCCCGTGGCATGATAACACTCTCCCCGCAGGTGATATCTCCCACGGGAGAGCACCGGAGGTCCGAGTGGCCTCGGCCCGGCCAAACTTCTGTCCACCCGCGAACCGAGAGCCCCGGAGCTGCGTCCCGGCTCTGAATACCCTGCACTGTCTGGTCTCCTGCCCGGAAACTATGGTGGTGTAGTCCGTCTTCCAGCCGGGAAGGGTATGCGCTATGCTATGCCGCCGAGGCGCTCGCCTCAAGACCTTCCGGAATAACCCGGCGATCTAGCCCTCTTCGGGCCCCTCGTCATAATCCCTCGGTCGGCCGACGCCCTGCGTGTCGATCCTCCACACCCCCAGGCATGCGCCTGTACCCGCGCAATATCCATTCCTGGCTGGGAAGCCATCACCATACAGCTATCAACCAAATACGGATCCAACCCTATCATATATCGATGCATCCGATCAGTCATATCAGCTACAATAGTGGGTGCATATGCTCCAAGGAGTCAAACTCTGACCGTACTCTCGAACACTACGCCACTCGCCCTCGCACGCGGGAATCTGTCAACTCGGCCCGCCTAATCTCCGGAGGTAGAAAGTGGCCAAGAAATGCCTCTCGTAAACTCGTCCCATCGCTCCTTTAGGGAGGAGCATCCGCGCCCCAGACGGCTCCCAAGACTCATACCACCAGCCGCTACATCATACAACCGATATGACGCCAACTCGACGGACTCGGTCTCGAAGCCTTAATAAGCCGCAACGTATGCGCATCTCGAATAAACTCACGGGGATCCTCCGCGGCTTTGACCCGAAGAACTCTGGAGGATTACAAGTCAGGAAATTACGGGCCCTCAAACTATCATATCTGTCCACCTGATCACCTCCCAATCCGTGCCTGCGAGCCTGCCCCGCCACCAATCTGGTCAACAACTGGACCGCATCTCGCATGGCCCTATCCTCCGCCCCTGGCGAGGAGCCGGGAGGCTCGGCATGCGGAACCTCGGGAGGCCGGCGGTGGAGCCGCCCCCGATGTGCGGGGCTGCCGCTGCCCTATGATCCTACGGTAGCGGCGGTGTGTGAGCTCGGTTGTCGGGAGCACAACCTCGAGCTCGGGCGAGCACGGGCCCTAGTAACTCTCCGAGCACGACTAGTCTCTCCCGCCGCTTTGTAGACTTGCCCCACGGGCGGTTGCCTTCCTTGGAGGCATCGGCGAAAACATAACAATTCGTTAGGGAGGAGTCATCCCGATAATACGGCTACATCGCATGATCTAGGATCGAAGGAAAGATAACATCCTAAATGTCTTGTAGCTTCCCGTTTATAGATATGGTGCACAACACAGGATAAACAAGACTCTACTAGACACGGTACGTAGACACCCGAGGACGAACCGCTCTGATACCACTTTTGTCACGACCCAACCCGTAGGCCGCAACTAGTGCCCGAGCTGGGCACCCGTACACACCCTTAACCAAATCGACATACAAATACTTACACATATACAAAGATCATATGTGGTCTCCAAATTGTCGCGTGGAGAAGCACATATATATATATACCAACAAGGCTATCATAAAGCATATCCCAAAATGTATACAAGCGCGAGTCGACAAATTTTAAACGGGACCGCCCAAAACATAAAACATATGAACACATCTGTACAGTAGTATACACAACCCACATATATGTCTACAGACCTCTAACGGAACAACAGAATCATATGATGGGACAGGGCCCCGCCGTACCCCTGAATAAATATATACACATATGCAACGGAAGAGTATATACCAAAATATAGGCTCCGAACAAGGGAGCACTCCAAATAGCGAGTAGGTGTCTAGGGCATGGCGGATCACCGAAATGGGCATGTACCCTGCGGGCATGAAACGCGACCCACGAAGAAAGGGGGTCAGTACGGAATATGTACTAAGTATGCAAAGCAAGAAATACAGTAAACAGAATCATAATTGAAACAGAAGTACAGAAAATCAGTATAATATCCAAAATGCCAAAACGTTTACTTTTAAAACACAAATGATGCATAGGGCTCAGGGAATATGGTTGCCCGCCTGTCATTGGCGCCATAACACGACATAACACCGAAGGTTTCATATCTCGTATCCCGACATATCTCCATAACACATCATAACGCCATAATATATATGATAACACCAAATATAAACGGAACCGGCCCTCTAGCGAGGAGCTCGGTGAACCATAACACGGCATAACACCGGAATATAACATAGTGCGCACGACGACATAACCGGCCGGGACTCAAATCACTGAAAGATACAACGGGATCCACGAGCGAGTCGTGAGTAACCATATGCATAAAAATCATCATTACGGACTCAATAATAAGTAAATAATCAACACTCGAGGGGTCGGGTGATAGTTATACGTATTAAGTTCTATCACAAAGTCGTTAGAACTAAACAAAGGAAAGTCGCGGGACCCACGGACGAGCGTCAACCCAATCCGAGCCCGCCTATGAAAGGTATAGTCATTATACGCTACAGAACCTCCTACGAGCATATCGAGGCGATCCGGTTCTGTCTACGAAAGTTACGGCCATTATTAGACGTAGCATCCTTTAAAAATAAAATCTTTATGCAACATTTGAAATCCAATCTTACCAAAGACATAGGAACCATAATACTATTACATTACAAATGCCAACTTTAAAAAGTGAATAAGAATCGTAGACATGCTCGGATCGCAAGAATAGAGTTACCCCGAGGCTCGTAGCATAGCCTACTTACAACTAAGACATGCCAAAAGAAAGGAAGGTTAGGCTTTACATACCTCGTCCGCTCTCAAAGCTAATCCAACCTAAGTCTCGGGCTCCCCAAGATCTACAACAACATCATCGATACCAAACATTAGCCATAGGCATTTAGGGATTCAATTCCAAACTAGCACTTAATTCTACAGAAATTTGGGCAGCATTTCCCCTATAAATTCAACAACCCCGAGAATTCAACTCGGCCAAATCATCAACAACAATACCAACAACCATGTTTACAACATCAACAATCAATTCAAAACGCATTCTAACATTAAATACTCTTTTCTACATAATTCAACAACATTCCATTATATTCAATTCAACCATATACATTCAAACCAACATCGACGCTTACATGTTCAAGTACTAATCCGAGAGCATTCAAACAAGATTCAAGAACACTTTAAACAACTCACACAATGTTCAAGACAACCCAACCAAAACTCTAATTCACCCGAAAACACCCCCAAACCCGAGATCAACAACAACAATACATTCCTCTCTCCCAAATTCATGAATTACACCAACAACCTACACTTTAATAATGTCATTCTCATAAATATGAAAACTACACTACAATCACGTTAACTCCCAAATCAGCCCACAACAATTACCACTTCAACTTGAATCATTAAACTCTCATTATCAACATGGAATCCATAACAACAACAACCAAAACACTAAACAAAATTAATTCATCCCTTGGCATACAAGGGAGGCCATATTTGGCCACCACCACCACACACAAGTTTCATGATTTCCATCCATTTCAACACACTACAACAACCAAACATGATAAATAGAATTAATTCATCATTCCTACACAACATCACATATACACGGCTACAAGCCATACACAATATGCCATATTCACGGCCCAACTTCAACATGCAATATTTCATGAATTTCATCCATTTCTACATACTACAACATACACAAATCATCCATAACATATGAAAAAGAAGATTAATCCTTACCTTTTCCTCTTAACTTCACAACTTGGCTAGGGTTTGTTCTTGCAAGAATGAATGTTTTGTTTGTTCCAACAACTACACCATGTTAAAGAGGACCTTCCAATTGGTTGATTTGCTAGAAGAAATTATTTTTTTGATGAAGATTTTTTGACTTCAAATTCTTGTAGCTATGGCCGAATGGCCTTCTTTTTCTTTCTCCAAGTTTCTTGATTTTTCTTAAGTGTAGAAGATGATGAATATGATCTACTTAGTCATCTTTTATTACATGTAATAACCATCCATATGGCCCTTGGCCCACACCCATGTGGCCGGCCACTTGCCCCTTAAATTCATGAATTATCAACTTCCAAATATTCACTTTTAACCCCAAATTTTCCTTAATATTCCATGCCAACAAAATCATAAGTAACTTATGTCTTAAAACAAAATCGTGGTTAAAAGTCTCGACTTTGTATCCCGGAATAGTCTTGTCCCTAACTTATCATGGTTAACCCGGATTGTCCCAATGTACAAAATACGGGATATAAGAATTCTATCCATCCAGGAGCGACAAAAATGCATCATGATCTTAAATTGATGTATTGGTGGGATGGCATGAAAAGAGACATAGCCGAATTTGTATCCAAATGTCCGAATTGCCAGCAAGTAAAGGTAGAACATCAAAAGCCAGGAGGATTATTGCAAGCAATAGAAATTCCTACGTGGAAATGAGAAGTGATTAACATGGATTTCATTGTAGGATTGCCCCGCTCTCGAGGCAAGTATGATTCTATATGGGTGATTATGGATAGATTGACAAAATCGAACATTTTCTCCCAATCTTGAACTACATATTCGGCTTTTTTACTGAAGATTATGCAAGGTTATATCTTAAGGAGATTGTGAGGCTTCACGGTATTCCAATATCTATCATCACAGACAGAGGGCACGTTTTACAGCTAAGTTCTGGAAATCCTTCCAAGAAGGTCTAGGTACCCAAGTAAGGCTCGGACGGCATTTCATCCGGACCGTATAATGGACTACGGACAAGCCGAGCGTACTATACGTTCCTTGGAGGATATGCTAAGGGCATGTATTTTAGATTTTAGGGGTAGTTGGGATGAAAACTTACCCCTAATCGAATTTGCCTATAACAATAGCTATCATTCCAGTATCCAAATGGCTCCGTATGAAGCTTTATATGGAAGGAAAGGTAGATCTCCAATTGGATGGTTTGATGTCGGAGAAGTGCAATTAATAGGCCCCAAATTGATCCAACAAGCTGTAAAAAAAGTCAAGGTGATCCGAGATCGATTATTGACAGCCCAAAGTCGCCAAAAATCTTATGCGGACAACCGCCGGCGAAATTTAGAATTTCAAGTCAATGATTGGGTGTTCTTAAAAGTATCACCGATGAAAGGGGTGATGAGATTCGATAAGAAAGGAAAGTTAAGCCCTCAATACATTGGACCCTACAAAATCATCCGCAAAGTGGGTCAAGTGGCGTATGAATTAGAATTACCCTAAACATAGCTTGAATTAGTTCACCCGTATTCCATGTCTCCATGCTCCGCAAATGTGTGGAGATCCCACAAAGATTGTGCCAATAGATGATGTTCGGATGACGTGAAAATAGTATTTGCTTATGAAGAAGTGCCTATTGCCATACTAGACGAGAAAGTACGAAGACTTCGGAATAAGAAAATAGCTTCGATCAAAGTCCTATGGCGAAATAACAACCGGGAAGAGATGACTTGGGAAGCGGAGGAGAAGATGAACTCCACATATCCACTGTTATACCCCGCGTTTTCAGAGCATGAGTTTGATATGTACCTCATCGTAGTAATGGGATGTTTTGAAAGGCACAAGCCATGGAAAGTACGTAACAACGAAGAAAAAGGGTGAATTACGATCTCGTAAGTCGTAATCGGGAAAGAATATTTTGAAACACGGGAACATGGCCATTATTAGTGTAATAAGTGACAAATATCATGTATGGAGAATTTCGGAATATTTCGGGATTGAGCAAATTGAAGAAAATAAGTTCGACGAAAATTTGAGCAACGCGGGACGGATTTTAGTTAACTTTGGAGGCGCATATCTCATAGTATATGTGGAGTTTTAAGGTGGTTCAAAGTCCTAAAATGAAGTTCGTCGAGTCTAGTTTGTAATGCAACCAACCGTTCATTGATAGGACATCGGAGTAGAGAATTATAGACGTTACAAACTGAACTGTCGACGCGAAACAACATTCCCGCGGCACCGCTACGGTCTTTGCTACGGTACGCTACGATGCTTGTAGCTACGGTAAAACCGACTTCACTTCAGCAGTCCGTTTTAAGGGTTAAAAATCTCATTTTTTTTCATATCCAAAACTTCCAAAAATTTCCAGAAAATTCAGCAAGGGGGGAGCAAATGGAAGACCAAAAATTCTCCTCCAAAAAAATTATTTTCCTAGCATTCCTACCAAGTGGAAGGTCCTTATTAACATGGGATGATTGTTGAGGCAAGTAGAGTGTTGTTCTTGAAGTTTTCAAGCCTTAGCCGAGTGAAGAACCAAGTGAAGGTAAGGTTTAATTTCATCTTTCATGTGTTATGGATGGTTTGTACATGTTGTGGTATGTGGAAATAAATGAAGTTCATGAAATTGTGCATGTAGAAGTGTAGCCGTGTGTGTGTGTGGCCGTGTATGGATGTGTGTTGGAAGAATGGTGAAGTAATTGTAGTTAGCACGTTTGTGTATTGTTATGACGGTAGAAATGAATGGAACTCATAAAATATTGGAGTTGATGTTTGGCCGTGTATGTTGGATTGGGCCGTGTGTGTTGTGTTGTGTAGGAAGTGAAGAATTAATTTTATTTAGTGTAATTTGGTTGTTGTGTTGTGGATTATGTGAAGAAAAATGAAGTTTTAATGATCCAAGTTGAAGCTATAATTGTGTGGGCTGTTTTAGGAGCCAATTTGGTCCTAATGTGTTTTCTTGAAGTTATGATAATGATATTGCTAACGTGCGGATTGTTGGTGAAGTTTATGAATTTGGAAGGAAGAAATATGTTATGGTTGCTCATGTTGAGTTGGGAAGGTTTCGGGTTCTATGGCATATTATTTGGATTGTTTGAATATTTTTGTGGATTGTTGGAAATGTTATTGAATCATGTTTGAATGGTTTTGAGTTGGTATTTGAACGCGTGAGCAATGATATTGAATTGATTATATATGTTGGTTTGAACGTAATTGGAATGTCGTCGCATTGTGCGAAAGAAGGTTGTTGATGATTAAGTGCGTTTTGAATAAATGGTTGATGTTGTTAGAATGTTTGTTGGTATTGTTGTTGATGAATTTGGCGAGTTGAAATCTCGGGGTTGTTGCATTTATAGGGGAAGTGCTTGCCCAAATTTACGTAAATAAAAGTAATGGCTTGGAATTGAATTCTTTGACGCTCATGGTTAATGTTCGATGCCTATTGATGTTGTTGTAGATTTTGAGAAGACAAGACTTACGTTTGGACTAGCTTAGGAAGCAAACCGGTATGTGAAGCTTACCCTTCTCTTCTTTTTGGCATGTCTTAGACGAATTAAGGTATGACATGATATGTGCCTCGGGGTAATTCCATTCGTAAAGTTCGAGTAAGTTTGTGATTCGTACTTGCTTTGATGTTGGCATCCTTAGTATGGATGGTTCGTATGTCTTGGATATGATTGAGTTTGAAATCTTTGCGTAAGCGATTCTTATATGTTTCTTGATATTCGTATCCTTAATACGGTCGAGTTATGGTCCTTACGTCTTGTGTATGATTTAAATTCCTAAGGTTGCAAAAGAGTTATATTTTCAAAAGAATTTTGTTTTCAAACGAGATACGTTCCTAAACGATTTCGAAACTACGAACGTTCATAACTTTCGACTAAGGGCTCGGATCGCCTTGATTTCTTCGCAAATGGTTTCATGACGAGTAAGGACTCAAATTTTCATAGGCGGGCCCGAATTGGGTTGACGCTCGTCCGTGGGTCCCGCGACTTTTTATGTTAGCTTTAAATGACCTATTTTTTAAAAAAAAAAGAATTTAATACAACTACTTTTCCGATCCCAAGCATGATTATTTATTTATCTGTCGAGTTGGAAATAAGGATTTTATGTCCATGATTTTGATATGTCCCGAGCGAGAATCGGGAGAAAAACTTGATTTGACTATGGTTTTGGATTTTCAAAAAGAGGGTTCGTTTTGATCGTTCGGTTGAGTCTGTGATGATGTCTGATGTGCGTGTGGTTACTTACGATCTGCTCGTGCGTTCTATGTTGCCTCTTTCACCGGATCCGGGCCGGTATATGATCGTGCGCATTATGATATACTCGGTGTTATCTTTAATGTTACGGTTCCCGAGACCTCGCCATAGGGCGGGTTCCGTTTATGGAGTTATCTTTGTGATATGGCTTATGATGTGTTGTGATGATGTGTTGTGTTCGGGGATACGGAGATTTGAAACTTACGGTGTTATCTTGTGTTGTGGCGCCGGATAGGGTGGCGACCACGTTCGTCCGCCGGTCCTATGGGCCGCATTTGATATGTGATGATGTATGATAAAATGATGAGTTTGTTCACCGATGGTGGGGCAAACCCAATGATGAGGCAAAATTCCACATTGGTTTAGGCAAATCCCACATCGGTTAATGCTATTTCGTATGACCGATTATGATGTGTTCGGTGTGAGTATGTATAATTTATGCGTAGGATGTAAGTACTTGGGTAATTGGGTCATTACGACTTCATTTTACGTACTTTATGCTTTACATGCTCGGTACATATTCGTGCGACCCCCCCCCTTTCTTCGGGGTTTTGCGTTTCATGCCACGCGGTACCCGCGGATGAGTAGATGAGGTTAGCGAGAAGATGCTCCGAGTTGGATTGGCGAGCTCCACTTCCTCCGGAGTCTTTGCGAGTCCGAGTGCGTGTATGGTATACGAGACGTTAGTAGAGACTTTGCGAACGATCGAGTGTATGATATGTCGGAGTCTTGTTTTGTAGCGGCTATGTAAGCCGGTGTGTTTGTATGCATTATGCTACGATGTGTTAGGCAAGCGGCTATAAGCGAAATTGTTGTGCCTTATATCACAGTTTTCATACGACTGCAGATTCTATTTGGTTTGAAAGAAAAAAAAAACGAAAGGCATGTTTGTTTTCTGAAAAATTTTCATTGCGTGCGTATGTTTTGTTTTGTGGGCCCAGTATGGTTATGTGGATTACGAGAGTTTGCGGGTTCGCTCGGCCTAGGTAAGGGTCGGGTGCCGTCATGCCCTATCGGAAATTGGGGTGTGACAAAGTGGTATCGGAGCGGTTCGTCCTAGGGGTTGTACGCAAAGTCGTGTCCGGTAGAGTCTAGTTTATGGTGTGTTGCGCGCCACATTTATAAACGGGAGGCTACGGGGCATTTAGGATGGTTACTCTTCTTTCACATCGAGATCGTGCCATAGAGCCAAGTCATAGGAGATGGGACTCCTTACACCGATTTGTGATTGCGAGTGAAGAATGGCACGATAGAAGAAAACGATTGATGATGTTGGAAGTCACAAAGTACGCGAGTAAGTAAAGGTATGAAAGATGTATGTTGGCAAGGATATGGGACTCACGATTGAAATACAAGTTGAAGACTAAAAAGGAAAAGTAAACAAGAAAAGTGTAACAGGTACAGTTCGAGTTGGACACACGAGGTAAGTTTATCATTTTCGTACTGTTGTTGATGTTGGGAGCCCTGTGAGGCTGTGATATGATATGATATGTATATATGTATGTTGGCCCTGTGAGGCATTGTTGGTATTTCCTGCATGCAGGTTTTGAGGTAGTAAGAAATATAGAGGAAACTCTGAAAAATTTTTCCGAAATAAAAAGAGAATGAGATATGGGTTTGTAATACGACTTGAAAGGTCGTGCCGATAGTAATAGTGAGATTAAGACAAGAGTACGGAGGAAAAGAATTGTGATGTATATGAACGTATTGATAAGACTGACTTGTGAGCTATTAAGGATAAAGTTGATCAGAAAGGGTAAAAAAAAAAAAAAAAAAAAAGTTAAGGAGTGGTACACTATGAGATCGAATACGAACGAGACAATGTGAATATAATGAAGATTGTTATGAAAATAAGTAAAGCACGGGGAGAAGATGACTTGGGAAGCTGAAAAGACGATGAAGAAGAAATATGGTTGGGAGATGAGACGGTATGTCATGGTAATAAAGGAAACCCCCCGAGATCTTTATAAGACCCTATGCGGCTAGTTGAACATTCGAGGACGAATGTTCTAAAGGGGAAGGATGTTATACCCCCGCGTTTTCGAGCATGAGTTTGATATGTACCTCATCGTAGTAATGGGATGTTTTGAAAGGCACAAGCCATGGAAAGTACGTAACAACGAAGAAAAAGGGTGAATTACGATCTCGTAAGTCGTAATCGGGAAAGAATATTTTGAAACACGGGAACATGGCCATTATTAGTGTAATAAGTGACAAATATCATGTATGGAGAATTTCGGAATATTTCGGGATTGAGCAAATTGAAGAAAATAAGTTCGACGAAAATTTGAGCAACGCGGGACGGATTTTAGTTAACTTTGGAGGCGCATATCTCATAGTATATGTGGAGTTTTAAGGTGGTTCAAAGTCCTAAAATGAAGTTCGTCGAGTCTAGTTTGTAATGCAACCAACCGTTCATTGATAGGACATCGGAGTAGAGAATTATAGACGTTACAAACTGAACTGTCGACGCAGAAACAGTATTCCCGCGGCACCGCTACAGTACCGCTACGATGCTCGCTACGATGCGTAGCTACGATAAAACCGACTTCAAGCATCCGTTTTAAGGGTTAAAAATCTCATTTTTTTTTCATCCAAAACTTCCAAAAATTTCCGAAAATTCAGCAAGGGGGAGCAAATGGAAGACCAAAAATTCTCCTCCAAAAAAAATTATTTTCCTAGCATTCCTACCAAGCGGAAGGTCCTTATTAACATGGGATGATTGTTGAGGCAAGTAGAGTGTTGTTCTTGAAGTTTTCAAGCCTTAGCCGAGTGAAGAACCAAGTGAAGGTAAGGTTTAATTTCATCTTTCATGTGTTATGGATGGTTTGTACATGTTGTGGTATGTGGAAATAAATGAAGTTCATGAAATTGTGCATGTAGAAGTGTAGCCGTGTGTGTGTGTGTGCCGTGTATGGATGTGTGTTGGAAGAATGGTGAAGTAATTGTAGTTAGCACGTTTGTGTATTGTTATGACGGGTAGAAATGAATGGAACTCATAAAATATTGGAGTTGATGTTTGGCCGTGTATGTTGGATTGGGCCGTGTGTGTTGTGTTGTGTAGGAAGTGAAGAATTAATTTTATTTAGTGTAATTTGGTTGTTGTGTTGTGGATTATGTGAAGAAAAATGAAGTTTTAATGATCCAAGTTGAAGCTATAATTGTGTGGGCTGTTTTAGGAGCCAATTTGGTCCTAATGTGTTTTCTTGAAGTTATGATAATGATATTGCTAACGTGCGGATTGTTGGTGAAGTTTATGAATTTGGAAGGAAGAAATATGTTATGGTTGCTCATGTTGAGTTGGGAAGGTTTCGGGTTCTATGGCATATTATTTGGATTGTTTGAATATTTTTGTGGATTGTTGGAAATGTTATTGAATCATGTTTGAATGGTTTTGAGTTGGTATTTGAACGCGTGAGCAATGATATTGAATTGATTATATATGTTGGTTTGAACGTAATTGGAATGTCGTCGCATTGTGCGAAAGAAGGTTGTTGATGATTAAGTGCGTTTTGAATAAATGGTTGATGTTGTTAGAATGTTTGTTGGTATTGTTGTTGATGAATTTGGCCGAGTTGAAATCTCGGGGTTGTTGCATTTATAGGGGAAGTGCTGCCCAAATTTCTGTAAATAAAAGTAATGGCTTGGAATTGAATTCTTTGACGCTCATGGTTAATGTTCGATGCCTATTGATGTTGTTGTAGATTTTGAGAAGACAAGACTTACGTTTGGACTAGCTTAGGAAGCAAACCAGGTATGTGAAGCTTACCCTTCTCTTCTTTTTGGCATGTCTTAGACGGAATTAAGGTATGACATGATATGTGCCTCGGGGTAATTCCATTCGTAAAGTTCGAGTAAGTTTGTGATTCGTACTTGCTTTGATGTTGGCATCCTTAGTATGGTCGGGCGTATGTCTTGGATATGATTGAGTTTGAAATGCTTTGTGTAAGCGATTCTTATATGTTTCTTGATATTCGTATCCTTAATACGGTCGAGTTATGGTCCTTACGTCTTGTGTATGATTTAAATTCCTAAGGTTGCAAAAGAGTTATATTTTCAAAAGAATTTTGTTTTCAAACGAGATACGTTCCTAAACGATTTCGAAACTACGAACGTTCATAACTTTCGACTAAGGGCTCGGATCGCCTTGATTTCTTCGCAAATGGTTTCATGACGAGTAAGGACTCAAATTTTTATAGGCGGGCCCGGATTGGGTTGACGCTCGTCCGTGGGTCCCGCGACTTTTTATGTTAGCTTTAAATGACCTATTTTTTTTAAAAAAAGGAATTTAATACAACTACTTTTCCGATCCCAAGCATGATTATTTATTTATCCGTCGAGTTGGAAATAAGGATTTTATGTCCATGATTTTGATATGTCCCGAGCGAGAATCGGAGAAAAACTTGATTTGACTATGGTTTTGGATTTTCAAAAAGAGGTTCGTTTTGATCGTTCGGTTGAGTCTGTGATGATGTCTGATGTGCGTGTGGTTACTTACGATCTGCTCGTGCGTTCTATGTTGCCTCTTTCACCGGATCCCGGGCCGGTATATGATCGTGCGCATTATGATATACTCCGGTGTTATGCTGTGTTACGGTTCCCGAGACCTCGCCATAGGGCCGGGTTCCGTTTATGGAGTTATGCTGTGATATGGCTTATGATGTGTTGTGATGATGTGTTGTGTTCGGGGATACGGAGATTTGAAACTTCGGTGTTATCTTGTGTTGTGGCGCCGGATAGGGTGGCGACCACGTTACGTCCGGGTCCTATGGGCCGCATTTGATATGTGATGATGTATGATAAAATGATGAGTTTGTTCACCGATGGTGGGGCAAACCCAATGATGAGGCAAAATTCCACATTGGTTTAGGCAAATCCCACATCGGTTAATGCTATTTCGTATGACCGATTATGATGTGTTCGGTGTGAGTATGTATAAATTTATGCGTAGGATGTAAGTACTTGGGTAATTGGGTCATTACGACTTCATTTTAAGGCGTACTTTATGCTTTACATGCTCGGTACATATTCCGTACCCCCTTTCTTCGGGGGCTGCGTTTCATGCCACGCGGTACCCACGGATGAGTAGATGAGGTTAGCGAGAAGATGCTCCACCGGATTGGCGAGCTCCACTTCCTCGGAGTGCGCCGAGTCCGGAGCGTGTATGGTATCCGAGACGTTAGTAGAGACTTTGCGGAGCAGTGTCGAGTGTATGATATGTCGGGTCTGTTTTGTAAGCGGCTATGTAAGCCGGTGTGTTTGTATGCATTATGCTGCGATACCGATGTGTTTATATCACGGCAAGCGGTTTGAAAGAAAAAAAACGAAAGGCATACTTTTCATTGCGTGCGTATGTTTTGTTTTGTGGGCCTTATGTGGATTACGAGAGTTTTCATACGCTCGGCCCTAGCATTCCCGTATGCCCTTGGTTTGAATCCACATTCATTTCGGCCCCTGAAAAAAAGACGAAAGGCATGTTTGTTTTACTTTTAAAAATTTATATTGCATTGCGTGCGTATGTTTTGTTTTGTGGGCCCATAGCATGGTTATGTGGATTAACATTCGAGAGTGTTATTTACATGTTGGTTGTTGTGAGGGTGTGCCCTAATTAATATTTCCAATTTATATTGCATTTGTGTTGTGGCCTGTGAAAGACATTTTCTAGAATTCCCGTTAACATTCGGAAAGAAAGTTTACACCTCAAAAAAATTTTTTTTCGTTAGCGTACGGTGAATAGACGAGTGAGGGGTATGATGTATACGAGGTTTGGACAAAACGAGGGATAATTGTTTGATGATCCTAATTAATATTTCCAAAGACATTCGAGTTAAGGAAAGAAAGTTGTTAAGGGAAATGAGTCGCAAGTCGAGTATAACGGATGAGAATTACGAGTCTTAAGTTAATGATGTGTTAATAACCCTTTGAGAAAGAGTTATAGCGTCCCTTAGAATGGTATTGAAGTAAGGAACAAGGGTTCAGAAGGTTCCATAAGGATCGGAGATCAAACGAGTCGACGAAACAACTCTCGAAAAACTGGGCAAACATACGGCCGGACATACGGCCGTATAAAATGTATGGACCGTATGTCCAACCGTAGATTCAGCCCAGAATACCATGATTCACTGGACCAGATCTACGGCCAGACATACGGCCCGTAGAAAACATACGGACCGTATGTTGGTCCGTATATCGTGGTCGGGGCTGAACTCATTTTATATAAGGGACTTCTTTTTCATTTCATTTCATTTCATCTCCCACCTCTACACTCCAAGAAACCTCTAGAGAGTTCCAACCATTTCATCCGCAAGAAAACAATAGAAATCAAGGATCAACAACAAGAAAGCAAGTGAATCAAGTGAAGGAGACCCATTAAAAGTCATACCAATCAAGAAAACTCAAGAGAGATGAAATAGGGTTTTTGTGCAAAAAGTGTATCATCAATGAAGGCCTATTTCTTTATCATCTAAGGTGAGTTTCATGACCTTTTCATGTTATTTGAAGTATTTATAAGTTGAAACACATGGATTGTGGAAGAGTATAGGAAATGGGTCACAAATATGAGGATAGTGTCATTATTGAATGGTAGTTGAGTTGAATCACGGAAGTGGTTATGTTGATGATATAAATATGTTATAAATGATATTTATAACATGAAATAAGCATTGGATACGAAAGAATGCGATAGTGAACTTTGTCCATAATTATGAAGAATTGAAGTAAAGCTACGAAATGCGAATCATGTGAATGGATGACGATTGTTGCTAATGATATTGTGATGGTTGTTATGAATGTTGGGAGTTGATATGGAATATGGCGAAAAGTAGTATAAACAAAGGAAATGCTGCCCAAATTTCCCTAGCTTTAGTAAGTACGTTTTCATGATTGTTTATCTAATGATGACACGAATTCCATTGAAGGTATAAACAAGTGCATTCCAGGAGAACGAGCAAGCGATAGAATAGTTAAGCGACGAAGGTATGTGAGGCTAATCCTTTCCTTCTAAGGCATGAGTCCTATGGTATGAATTTCCTCTTTAATTACGAACGTTCCATCCTTGAGAAGACTATGAGTCATTGTTCGTGAATAGCCATACAAAATAAGAGATAGGCTACGATTATGATAATGATAATGACAAGCCTAAGTCTAGAGACGCTAGCCTATAGTATGATGTTCCAACTAAGCTAATGAAGCTATACATAGCCCATTGATGTTGATCATTATATACACTCACCATTATGCTTGTTCCTCCAAGGTGAGGTAGTTTACTTATGAATGTTCCATAACGAAGTCGGGGTCCACGACGCATGTCACCCCGACACAACTATACTTTCTTCAAGTTCTAATGTATGAAATGGTGATATATGTATAATGATATTGAATTGTGACAGATGCCATGATATGTCCATGAAGTGAATGATAGTGATGAATTTATGATGATATATGATATGTATCATAAATGTATGATATATGATGATGATGTGATTCCACCGCACCTGATTGGCCGGGCATGTCACCGCTAAGGCGGCCTGTATACGATTCCACCGTGCCTAAATGGCCGGGCATGTCACCGCTGAGGCGGGCTGCTATGATTCCACTGAGCCTAGAGGGCCGGGCATGACACCACTAGTGGGCGGCATATGATGGTTACCCGGACGCGGGTTAACGACATGATGATATATGATTGATGTTACGATGCATGTATGGCAGGATGATGTAAATGTGATATGATAAGGCATATGCTATGATAATGTACATGATGTGCTTATGTATGATGAATGTATATGAAATGTATCTATAATTACAAGAGTATGTGGAGTTGTATCCTACCCATGACCTACGATATTCTTATTATGCTTATTTTCATTCAGCCTTACATACTCGGTACAATGTTCGTGCGCGTCAGATTTTCTTTGAACGCGTGTTCGTACCCGCGATTCTGGGTAGGCAAGGAGACGGTGCCGATCTATAGGGGCTAGTAGCTGACTTGTGAGCACCCCATTGTCCGGAGGTGCCATTGATCATTCTTTTGGTACATATGTATATATTCATGATTGGGCACGACGGGGCCCTTGTCACACCCCAATTTCCGATAGGGTGTGATGGGCACCTGACCCTTACCTAGGGCCGAGCGAACCCGCAGACTCTCATAATACTCGTAGCCATGCTTTGGGCCCACAAAGCACAGCATAAACACGGGGGTGTAAATTTTTTCGAAAATATACATGCCTTTCTCTTTTCAAATCAAAAAAAATCGAACCCTAGCGAAACGTAAACAGAAATTCTAACAACGCGTACTAATACTGCTTAAAGTTTTTTACCCA
>NW_026727919.1:0-44151 GCF_029784015.1 Lycium ferocissimum | reverse complement strand
GACCCGCAAAGCTTTTTGGACGAAATGTTGAGGACGCTGAAAATAATACATGCTTCGAGACCGAGTCGCAGGGCGGCCTCGTACGGTTGCGGGATATAGCGGTTCACCGGTATAATAATTGGATATCCTCGAGGGAGCGAATGCGCCTCCCGGTCGGCGAGAGTTCACCGAGGCCTTTACGCGACATTACCCACCGCAGGTTCGACGGGCCCGAGCCGACATGTTCTTGAATCTCGGACAAGGAAATATGAGTGCTCGGGAGTACGATCTCCGATTTGACTCACTAGCCCGGTATGCCCCGGCCATGGTAGCGGAGCATGGGGGATCGTGTGCACCGATGTAAGAGGGCTAGGGCCGCATTTGGCTAGAGAATGCTTGACCTCCTCACCCGGACGGGATGACTATTGCTCGCATTCGGCCCACGCCCCAACGGAAGAACAAGATGCCGACGAGGAGGAACGAGCGTGATTCGGATAGGGGCCCCCGAAAAAGGGCTAGATCTTTTGGAGCCGGGAAGTGAATATAGAGGGGACGAGGCATCGCGGCATTCCGGTATCCCGAACCGGATCGGTGCCCGAGCATCGGTCCCGACATAGAGCGGAGTCAAATAGGAGACGGGCCACCCCCACCGCGATGCACTCGACGTGGCAAGCTACGTTACGGGCGGTGCTACCTTGACACGGTGCTTGTTTTGTCCGTAGTCGACCGACCACTTGATGCGTGACCGCCGGAGGACCCAAGAGATCAGACTCAGCCCGCCGGATCCGCCATTGGTTCGTCGTCGACCGTACGCCCTCCCGGACAGACGTCCCAAGCCCCAGCCGGTCGTGGTCGAGGCAGAGGAGGAGCACCTAGTACAGGCGGTCCTCAGAACCGCATATTTGCACTAACAAGACAGCAGGATCCTGAGCCCTCCCAGGACGCAGCTACAGGTACCCTATCGGCATTCTTTTATAAAGTACATATGTGATCGATTTAAACTCTATACCGTCATGTGTCACTCTTTATCTTGCTGATGAAAATCTAGAAATCCTGGACAAAAGGTAGTTATACGCATAGACAAGAAATGAGTATTAAGGGCCGAGAAGGCTAAAATGGTAATTAAGAGAAAAGTACGTTCCGAAGCCGCGTCGAAAGTGATTAGTACTCTAACCTGCCCTGGATTACGTGACAAAGCCGTGCGGGAGAGTGGATGCAAAAATATTAGCATTAAGATACCGGAATACGATAACGTTTCAGGGTTAAGCGTGCTGGAATGGGAGCAATTCCATGATGGGTGACCCCACACAAAGTATCCCAAAAATTTCATAAGTATAGAATAGGAGGACAAATGTGAAGTTAGGTAGCCTAGATGATATTAGAGTATATGGGATGACCGGAGACGTGATAGAGGTTGCGTAGGCGAGTTGGCCGAGGCCGATAAAAAGGAAAAGGTATAAAAGGAATCAAGTTTAAATAGTGGTTGGAAATGTACGAATGAGAGGATAACAAGAATTTGGGATATGTTGGCACGTTTACGGAATAGAACAAGTTGACGACGGAATGCAAATATAGAACAACCAAGGAAGATAAAAAGGATCGGTAAGATATAAGTCAACCGACATCCTATAAGTATGGTATAACAAGAAAAAGTATAAGTCAACCAAGGTATACGAACGGACGTGTTGAGTGATTGTGTACGACAACCATAAAGGAAACCTCCCCGAGATGTAGTAACCCCTATAAGGCCAGTTCAACATTCGAGGACGAATGTTCTAAAGGGGGGGAGGATGTTACATCCCGTATTTTGTACCCTCGGGTAAGTCGAGGCAAGTGACACAAGTTGCGTATGGAAAATTGTAAAGTTGGAATAATAAGAAAGGCCAGGGGTAAAATGGTAAATTTGCAAAACGACTCATGGAAATACGGAGAAAGGTTAGGGGCAAATTTGAAATGAAGGGAAAATATTTTCATGAAAAAGATGAAATTTGCTAGAAATTTCAAGAAAGAGGCCACTTGGCCATGGGCCCCATTTGCATTATTTGGCCAAATAATTTTAAGCCAAGTTAGGGGCCAATATGGTGGATTATTATTGGAGGGGGGCTAAGTATATATATGAGGGAAGATGATTAATTCATCTTATTTCTCTAGAGTTTTCAAGAGACAAGAAAGCAAGAAAGAGAGGAGAAAAAAAAAAGACAAGGCATTCGGCCTTGGAGAGAAAAAAAAGAAAAAAAAAAGAAGAGAAATCTCAACTTGTTTTTCATAGCCAAACAATCCCTTGAAGAGTTCTTAGTAAGTTGAAGTGGTTTGTGGAGCAAGAAAACACATATTCATACAAGTTCCCAACTTGAGTCAAGTGAAGAAGTTGAGGAAAAGGTAAGGTTTAATTCCTCTTTTGTATGTTATGAGTGTTTGTGCATGTTGTGGAGTATGAAAATGGATGAAATTCATGTGGTGGAAGTGTGTGAGTGTGTGGCCGAATATGTATAGGTATGTAGGAATCATGTTTGTGTAATTATTTTATTGTGTGTAGTGGTTGGTTGTTATTGTTGTTGAATGTTATGTAGAAAATGGAAGTCCATGAAAAACATGCATATGGGTGTGTTGCCGAATGGTATAGATTGTGGTTGGTGTGGTGAATTGATTTTATTAGAATGGAAATTGTTGTTATGGTAGGTTCTAGGATGTTAGAATAAAGAATTAATGGTTTGGAGGAATGAAAATTGGATTGTCGTGATTGAATTTGAAGAAAGGAAAAAAATGTTGTTGTTGTTTCATAAATTGGAAGGTGTGGGTAAGTAGTATGTTGATGGTATTGTTGGAATATTATGCGAATTATATTGTATTAAGTTATATTGAATTGTATGGAATTGTATTGAATTGCATTGGAAAGAATTGAATTGAGTTGATTTAAATGTAAGTGGTTTGTTGATATTGTTGGTTGTTAGTTTGGCCGGGTTGAATTCCCGGATTGTTGTTGATTGAAATGGGCCAAGTTGAACTTGGTGGAGTGGAGTATTTATAGAGGAGGTGCTGCCGAAATTTCGGTAGCCAAGTGTTATTTTAAGAATTCAAGTCTAAAGGCACTAATCATGTTTGGTAAACATGACCAATTTGTAGATTTTGGCGAACTTGGAGCTTGAGTTTGGAGACGTGGATAAGGCGTAAAAGGTATGTAAAGCCTACCTCTCCTTCATTTGGCATGTCCTAGTTAGTATAGGTCAAAATCCGACCCTCGGGAAAAGTCCTACCCCTCGGAAACGACACCTAAACTTATTCACTATTCATTCAGTAGAATTGAACCCAAAACTTGTGCTTTAAGGTAAAATGATGTTCAAACGTCCGAAACCTTTGGAAATGAAATTGAAATGTCTTGAAACCTTCGTGGATGACCCAATGGGACATAATGACCGTGTTTTCATGTTTGTCACTCGAGTCTCGATATACGTGCATACCGGATTCCATCACTTGTTTTATTGAAACTTTATAATCCTGTTTTAAGTTTTCTTGTGGTGTTGCTATTCATTGCTAGTCTCGTCTTATAATGTTTGTTCTTTCAAGGTGAGACGAAGCGACCGTGGTTATTCCATAAGGTAATCGGGGGCTACCGACCTTACGTCACCCCGATAGACACATGACTTTCTTTGGGTTCTTATGCATGCTGCTTATATGATATGTATATGACATGTATATGATATGTATATGAAAATGGGGAATTTTGGGGAATGGATACATGTTGCGCTATAGACGCATTGCCACTTGGTCAGCTGGCGTAATTCCATCCCGGACGCGGGATGCCCGGACGCGGGACACATGTGGGAAGCCGACGTATTTCGGCGACATGACTTGTTATTTTCACATGTATATGACACGAAATGTTTTGAACAAAAGTATATAATAAGCAAGCATGACATCCGCACGAAAGGCACTCACAGTACGATTATCCTTTTATCTCGTTATATGATCTTTGGTCCCACATGTTGTTATTGCTCATATGTTACATGTTTCATTATATTATTTTCATGGCTTACATACTCGGTACAACTTGTTCATGCGACCCCTTTTCTTCGGGGGCGCGTCTCGTGCCACGCGAGTCGACGGAGTTGACGGGATCGACCCACTAGGAGCTTTTGGTGTACATTGAAAGGCGCTCCAGTTGTTTCGGAGCTACTATTTTTGGGTACTACTCTTATGTATATATTTGAACACAGTCAGTCACTTGTAATTACATGTATTTTGTTTAGAGGCTCGTAGACAGATATGTACGGTCGATGTTTCATAACCTAGTTGTCTTTGTCACCGTGTGATATGTCGGTACGGTTGATATTGCTACTCGTTTACATGTATGCTATTATCGACGATGTTGTGGAAAAAAAAATGCCGGTGTTCATACAGCCCACTTAGTAATAAGAACAAGACATATGATAGGGGGTGCTCGGTACAAGTATCGGGTGCTCGTCGCGGCCCCTAGTTGGGTCGTGACACCCGGGCCGGTTATGTTATCGTGCGCACTATGTTATATTCCGGAGTATGATGTGTCCGATTTGCCGTGCCCCTAACCCTAGAAGGGCATGGTTCCGTGTATATTTGGTGTTATGATGTGATGGCGTTATGATGTGTTATGTGATATGTCGGGTTACGGAGATTTGAAATCTTACGTGTTATCTTGTGTTATGGCGCCATTGACGAATGGGCGACCATATTCCTAAGAGCCCATGCATGATTTGTGTTTTGATAAGTAAGTGTTTTTGGTATTACGAAAGATTTTGCATTTATTTTATAACAGGAGACTTGTTCCTCTATGATCTGTTTACTATTTTTCATGCTTTGCAACTCGGTACATATTTCGTAGAGACTTTAGCTCACCAATCCCGCGTTTCATGCCTTACATACTCGGTAATGATCCGACGTGCTTAGGATTTCCATTAAGCTATTTTGGAGCGCTCCCTTGTTCAGGAGCCTATGTATCGGTACAGATTCTTCCGATGCATATGTATATGTCTATTCATGGGTACGGCGGGGCCTGTCCGTGGTATGATTATGTGAGATGTTTTACTCTTAGAAGTGTTGACATATGTGTGGGTTGTGGGTAATCAATTGTTCGGTTGTGTACGTGTGATTTGTGATTTGGACGTCCCCACTTAAGTATTTTGATAGCCTATCGAATTATGTGTGATACCATCGATTAAGAAAGATGTATTATTATATATATATATATTTGTGACAACTTTGGGCGACGTTTCCCTTTTACGTATGTATAAGATGCGGTTATGCCGGCTTGATCGATGTGACCTTTGTATATGTATAGTAGAAATTTTACGTTGATTATGGTTAACGGAAATCGACTGCGTATGGATGCCCGGCTCGGGACTGATTGGAGTCACGGCCTACGGGGTTGGGTCGTGACAAAAGTGGTCGAAAAAAAAAAAAAATTGTCTGAGTGTCCGGCAAAGTCACAATTATGGTGTGAAGCCGGCCACACTTATAAGCAAGAGGCTGTGGGGCATTTAGGAATCAGTGGCCCTTTTTCTGTCTTAGATCGTGCGATAGAGCCAAGTCATAGGGAATGAAATTCCTCGTGCTAACTTTTGATTTCAGCCGAAGGACGACATCGACCGAAGAAAATGATTGATGATATTGGAAGTTACAAAGCACGCAGGTAAGCTAAGGTACGAAAGATATATGTCAGGTAAGGTATTGAGGTACGATGGAAATGTAGAGTTAAAAAAAAATATATGGACAGGAAAAGGTAACAGGTGTAGTTCGAGTTGGACACACGAGGCAAGTCCATGAGTTTCAAGGTATAAATACGCCCCATAATGGGAGCCCTGTGTGGCTGCGATATGATATGGTATGTATATATATGTTGGCCCTGTGAGGCATTGTTGGTATTTCCCCCCCCGGACAAATACAGGTTTTGAGATAGTAAGAAATATAGAGGAAACTCGGCCGAAATTTTCCCAGGAATAAAGAGAGAATGAGATATGGGTTTGTGATACGCCTTGCAAGATTATGTCAATAGTAAGGATAGGATTTGACTAAGTGGCAAGTACGGCTGACCTTGAAAAAAATAGGTTAACTACTGAATTTGCGGTAATGGTAATTAGGAGGTCGATATCGACATGGTCAAAAAAAAAAAAAGAATTTGGAAAGGGCTTGTGATATTAAGAGATGAGTTAGAAGAGGTTGGCAAATCTTGATAGAGTGTTATATTAAAGTACCAACTGAATTGGTAAGCATGGATAAATTACGACGAGTTTATCGTTAGAAGAAATAATAGTATGATTGAGACAGGAGTAGAAAAAAAAAAGGGAGAAGAAAAGAGAGGAAGAAAAAGAATTGTGACGGATATGAATGTACTGATAAGACAGCTTGTGAGATATTATATATATATATATATATATATATATATATATATATATATATATATATATATATATATATTATGTGAATATAATAAGGATTGTTATGAAAGAGAGAAAGAGAGCGAAAGTGACTAAAAGATATGACGTGATCTATGCGACTAAAGTATAAAGGTGAGCTATGGATCAAAAAAAAAACAAGAGAGGGATTTATGAAGTTCTTCTGTAGGGACAGTGCAGAATAGAAATTATGAGATAACGGAAATGATAGCGAGCAGGAAAAAGAAAAAAGAAGAAGGAAGGGATTAATTGGAAGGAGGAGATGAAAAGAAAAACGGGTAAGATAACGGTGCGATGGATGATGACATGTGTACAGAACACGAGTAATATCATGTTTTGGATGTGTTTGACACTATGGAAGACGAGCAACGAGGTAGAGTGAGTGTTAGGAAGTGACTGGTATGATAAGAACAAATAGGGAGGAACAGAATATGCTTTGAAAGTGAGAAAGGGATGATGTAGGAATAGTATTTTCCGAAAGACATAGAGGTGTCATAAAATTCCTCGTGCGCGGAAAAGAAGGACGGACATAGACTGGAGAAATATGGTAAGGGGATGCTAAAAGAAGCACCCAAGATAGACGTGAGTAAACGGGTACGATTGTGGAAAAAAAAAGGGGGAATACATAATTATGAAGTCAAATGATGCGATATGGTGATAAGATGAGATCATCATTGAGACGAACTTGGGATGTTTTTGAGTATGTTAGAAACCTATGTTGGGCACACAGTAAGGATAAAAAGGCATAAAGCATAAGGAGGTACTACGTGCTCACGACTTCACCTCAAAATAATGGGATCTTTAAGTGACAAAGACGGTAGGCTTAAGGGAACAGATGAGGTAGGTTGAGGTAAAAATACTTCCTTGAACTTTGGGCACTTATCGTTGGAATATAAATGCCACCTAGCTAAGAATTTGGGATGACTACGAGTACTAGACAATTATTGATTGGAGTAAGAGACCCTTTCTAGTTCGGCAGGAAATGCGTTATGAGGATGTTTTGAAATCTGTTAAGACTTCAACCTACTCCAAATTATGTTGTAAGAAAAAGATCATGCGGTGAGGTATTTCGCTATCGGATTTGCATTAGAGCATCGCATTTCATCGAGAATCCCAAAGTTAAGCGTCTTTGTGAGTGGGAGCAATTTTAGGATGGGTGATCCCACAGGAAAGTTTCGAAAGTCTTACAAATTCGGACGTAAGAAGCAAATGAGAAGCTAGGGTAATCTAAGGAAAAATTAGATGATCATATGGGTCCTTTTGAATCGTAGAAAGCAAGGGGATGAACAAGTAAGAGAAAGAAAGTGCATCACGGCTTTAGAGTATGGTAAGTTGAATAGCGTTTTTGGCATGTTTGTTAGCAAGATGGTAGCAACTATGTATACGTATGTATTTGACATCCCATACATTACTATATCAACCATATGAGTGTATTCACTTCGACGTTGCATGTCATTTAAAGTTAATAATTGGACGATTCTTATGTCTCTAAAGTTAAAAAAAAAAAAAAAAGAGCACAAAAAGGTTATAAGGCAACGCCGAACTTTTGCATACGAGTTAGGCCCGGAAGGTTCTAATACAATGATATTTGGAAAAGAAAGTGAGTAGATGGTAGGTACAGTGGCCAGAATATCGGGAAAAGCGAAAGAGTAAGAAATATGAAGGAGTAAAGCCTCCAAGAGAGAACTATTTCATTTCGCGACCTTGGAAAAAAAAAATTTATTCAAGGTTGTGAGAGGGATAGAGTTTGGTAGTATGGGATAAGAGAGGATGTGTGAGGTTAGAGATATTTGATACTTCGACAAGTGGAACGAAAGGATATTTGACCACAACGAAAAAATGAGAAGTAAAGAAAATTTGATTGGTTTTTCCATTACATTTTTTCTATCTCTTGAAAGATAAGTGCCAAGATGGTCTCTCTAAAAGCTCGTTGGTGCACTAGGACCTCCTTTCATAAGAGGGGAAGAACATATTGACTTGAAAGGGATTATGGCGTCCTCGTATGATGAAGGGCAAATTTATTGGCTTGGAGCTAGATAATTGAAACGATGTGTCCAATACAAGGAAATCGAAGACACGTGTACTTGTGTTATGAGAGAATCGTAAGGGAGTAGGAATTTTCGTAAGCCTATGCTTTTGGGGTGTATTGTAAGACTTGAGGGATAAAGGTTAAAGAAACAGTTGTAGCAGAAAGCTAAAGGAATAGTTGTGGCATTCGGATTATTACACATGTTTAGTTTAAACTCAAATTATGAGTTGCCATAAGTGTAGTTGTATGATGATAGCGAAGGGCGCGAGTCATTTCGTATATACATACTTTGGATCGATGGAAGTAGTCATACGAAAAGTAGAATAGTTTAAGGGACATAACCATTATACCTATTAGCAACAAAGCCATGTTGAATGAGCACTCGGAATGTAAAGGTAAAATGGTGACAAGGATGTAAGGACTAATGACGGCTCCGGTCACTATGAATCTCGATACGTACCCTGTCTCCTTATGATCTCGTTTTCCGCATTTCATGTTTTACCTACGTTATTGATTTCGGATATTCCGGATGACCATCTTCTTCCACGCTTTGTTGAGTTCGGCGATAATAATAGCTACCATTCTAGCATCCGAATAGCCGTATGAGGCTTCGTGTGACGAGGAGTGCGGTTCGAGTCGAGTTTGTTTGTGTTATGACATGGCAAAACTAAGTTAATTAGCGAGATAGGGTTCGACAAAGTCATTGTGACGTAAAATCTATTCGGTGAGCGGTCATCGGCCTCGTATTGTTATAAGAATCATATGTGGAAAATCGACGATAACGTTTAGGGTTCGAGATTGGTGATTGGGTAATTCTGAGAGCGTCAGCCATCGATGTATGTTATGATTTCGGCAAAAAGGGGAAGCTGAATACGAGTGTTGGACCTTACCGAGGTTCGTCCCCTAAAGTAGGCGAGGTTGCCTATCAATTAGACCTACGTTTGATTTGGGAGCGATGACATTCGGTTTTCCACGTGCCATGTGCCCGTGAAATGCATTGGTGACCGCTTCAAGTATTTCTTATAGATGACATCCGGGCACTTGCGTAAAAGGACAATAAGATATGCCTAGAAGGGCTATGAGCCATATTGGATCGTCGGAGGAGGTGAGAAAAAAAAAGGAAACAAAACAAAATAAATAGAGAAACGTATTGTGGCGGTGTCTAACAATATCGGGGAAGAGATAAAGAATACGTATTCTAATGATTCAACCGAAACTCTTCGGGTAATCTAGATTCCGCAGGGACATGTGTTGATTGATTAATGAGACTTGCACTAGAGTTATGAAATAGACTCCCCAAAGATTTTATAAGACCCCGTAAAGGCACTAGTTTAACATTCGGGATGAATGTTCTAAAGGGGGAGGATGTTGATATCCCGTATTTTGTACATTGGAATAAAAAGGGTTAACCGGAGCTCAAAATGTTAAGGGCAAGTTTCATTTCACTCGTAGGACACAGTAGAGACTTTTAACCTTCGATTTTGTTTTAAGGCATAATAAACTTATGGGATTTTATTGATTTGGAATATTAAGGATAGGGAATTTGTGGGTTAAAAATGAATTATGAAAAGTATTTATTTCATGAAATAATGCCGAAAAGAAAGGAATGTAACTAGGTGCACATGAGTGATGAATCAATCTACGACGGTATAACCAAATTAACATTTATGTGTGGGCCATAATACACATGGATGACTCTTATATGTATATAATCAACTAGATGACAAAGCAAGATTAATTCATCATTCTTTCACTCTAGAAACAATGGAGAAAGGAAAGATATTATGAGAACACAAAAAAATGAAGACCATGAATAGTGATAAAAAAATTTTTTATTTCTTCTAGCCTTTCAACTAATTGGAGGGTCCTAAACAAATTAACTAAGAGGATACTTAAGGAATTATTGAAGCCTTTGTTCTTGCAAGACACAACTTTAGCCAAGTGAAGAACTAAGTGGAAAAGTGTTATGTCCCGTATCTTTACATTGGGACATTATAAAGCTAAGTGCGACAAGTTAAAGACAAAACTGTTTTAGGGTTCCCGGTAAGGGTTTTCACCTCCCGATTTTGTTTCTATGCACAAGTTGCCTATAGATTTCATTTGGTATGGAAAGATTATCGGAGATTAGGGATTAATCAACCATAAGTGGGTTATTAAGTGGGATTGGGAGCAAAAATCTTCCCACTATTTTAAGCCATGTTTGGCCGTGCATAGTAGTGCAATGGTCAAGGATTCTTGACCAAAAATTTAAGTGGGACACTTGTCCAACCCTTGCAACTCATATATAAGGCAAAATTCTGATTCATACCTCATTATACAATTCATTTCAACATCTCAAAGATTAAGAACATAGAGAGAGAAAGGAGAAACTCTCGGCCTAGAGCTAGCCGAGAGTGAGGTCCAAATTTCTTCAAAAATTTCAGTTTTCCTAAGTAATCCAACTCTATTGAAGGTATATTAACGTGTAGCATCCATTGATATAGCAAGAACAAGTGTTAAAATCCAAGAAGTGAAGGTGGAGGCTAGCCGATTGAAGTATAGTTACAAGGTAAGAATGATCATTGTTCTTGTGTTGTATGATGATTTGAATGTACAATTCGTGCATGTTGTTGTTGGATTGATGTTGTGGTTGAACTCAAGGGTGAGCCGTGAGCTTGGTGAAGCCATGGTTGGTTTCATGTTGCATGTTTTGTTGATGAATTGAATGTGTGTCAACATATGTAAATGAACAAAGATTGTGAAAGTTGGTTTATAATGTTGCATGTTGATATTGGACCGTTCTCTAAAAATTTACATGATCCGTGTGTTGTAGGCTTTAATAGAGTCATGTTTAATCTTCTTGTACATGTATTGGAAGTGGATTGAATGTGTTGTTGTATGGATAAATGGATGAAAACTATGAAGTTGTTGGAGTAATGTGGAAACCGTGTAAGGGGGACTGTTTTAGGGGGATTGTAGATTGTTTTGTGCCAAGTTTTAATTGTTGTTGTTATGGACATTATGGTGTATTGTATGCATATGGAATATATGAAATGAGGTGTAAAGAAATGAATCATGTTGAAGGGGAAAACAGTCCAAACCGTGGACTTTTGATGATAGGAGTAGAGTTGTGCGTTTTGAATGTTGATTGTTGCTATGGGTGTATAGTGAAAGTGAAGTTTAATGATTCAAGTTGAAATTGAAATGGGTTGTGAGCTGTTGTAAGAATAAATATGATGTTAAAACAGTTCCAAATATTTGTATAAGTAATGTTGTAAACGTGTTGTTGTCGTTGTAAGTTAAAGCTGGAAAATTGCTAAATGAGAATGGAAATGTTGTGTGTGTTGTTTGGCTGTGAGTTTGGGACTGAATTGTATGATATACAAGCTGTCCAAAGTTCCCTAAGTCATGTTAAACAAGTTTGGAATGATATAGGAAAGGAATGACTAGCAATGTTAGCTTGTAGCACTAGTTGGTTTGAATGCGAACGAAACGTCGTCTAACTATTTGAAAGGGGTTGTGAGCGTTAGAGTGCGTATTAAAATCCTTTGTAGACTAACTGTAGCTTTTGATATCTTGATATAGGATAAGTGTTGTTGGGCAGCAAGTACAAGTTATTATACGACTAAACGCTAAAGGTACGCAAAGCCTATTCCTTCCTTCTTTTTGGCATGTCCTAGACGTAAGTAAGATATAATCTGAGCCTCGGGGTGACTCCACTCTCTAACTTCTAGTATGACATGTGATTGTTATTCGTCCGTAATGTTGAAAATGTTGGTATAGTGGAATTATGATCTCATTATTTATTACATGATGGACTAGTATGTGATGTATAGGAGTTCTTATTCTTAACAGGAATTGCATAAGTATGCTTGATATTTATAAAATGTAACATGCTAATGTCCGAGAACTGTTTTGGTTTACTATTCATTGAGTCTCAAAAATGTTTTATATATATATGTGGTTGCTTATTACTCTGCTCGTGCTACCGCTATATCCTTCACTGAGTCCGGGCAGTGTACGTTCTCGTGCGCCGATCTATTATACTATTCACCGAGTCCCTCACTAGAGGGCCGGGACACGTTATATATATATATATATATATGATGATGATGATGATGATGATGATATATGATGATTTGGAGATGGAGGCCAGGAGGGCATACATTCCTTATTACCGAGCCCCCTTGCGGGGCGGGACACGTATATGCTTATGTTTATGATGTTATGATTATAATTACCGAGTTCCTCACTAGAGGGGCCGGGACACGTTATATATGTTATATACGGAATGATTATGCGGCTTTGATTATGAAATACTATAGTGACATTGATATGAGAACGATACGGATGAAATATGTTCAAAGGCAAGTTTTATGAAACTCGTTTGTTGCATTGAATCTTGTTCACCTTGTCTCGGATATGATTCTATTTACTATGTTTCATGCTTTACCTACTCGGTACATATTTCGTGCGACCCCTTTCTTCGGGGGGGGCCGCGTTTCATGCCGCAGTACAGACACACGCTTCGGAGATCCGCCAGCCTAAGATATCTACCCAGCTATTTCAGAGTGCTCCTTTATTCCGGAGCATAGTTTCGTGGTATAACCTTTTGATATGTACATATGTTATCGTTCAGGGTACGACGGGGCCCTGTCCCGTCATATGATGTCGTTGTCACTCTTAGAGGTCCGTGGTCACAAGTGTGGGTCTTGTGTGGTTGTTGTTTTGTTATATGGTTATGACTTGGTGTACGGGCGTACCCATTTGTAGTGGCAGCCTTGTCGGCTTGCGTAGCTATATATGTTTATCATGGCAGCTGTGTATGAAGGTAGCCTTCTCGGTTTATGTTTTGTTGGGACGTTCCCTATATATATATATGACAGCCTTGCCGGCTTGGGTGCGATATTAACTGTTAAAGGTTATAACTCTTCAGGAGATAGGTAGCTTCGACTTGCATATGTTTTGCCCTTATACTTATATCAGCTCGTTCATGCTAGTAGCGTATGACTATAGGTAGCAGGTGTATACGAGTGTCCGGCTCGGGCACTAGCCACGGCCTACGGCGTTGGGTCGTGACATTATGTCACCCCAACATAGCCATAGTTGCCTTCAAGTTCTAATGTATGTTTGATGATAAATTTATAATGATGCTAAGTTTATGATATGCCTATGCAATGTATGATAATGTTATGTTTACGATGGGTATATGACGATACGATTCCACCATGCCTAAATGGTCGGGCATGTCACCGCGAAGGCGGGCTACATACGATTTCACCGTGCCTAAATGGCCGGGCATGTCACAGCTAAGGTGGGCTGCTATATTTACACCGAGCCTAGAGGGCCGGGCATGACACCACTAGTGGGCGGCATATGATGGTTGCCCGGACGCGGGTTAACGATGATGATATATATGATACGATGATGTATACGCTATGATGATACATGTACTACGATTATATATGATATATGTATGAAATGTATCCACCCTTAAAAGTTACGCAGGTTATATCTTCATCTTATGTCTTATGATTTCTCTATTATGTTCATTTCATTCATGTCTTACATACTCAGTACAATGTTTGTACTGACGTCCGTTTTCTTTTGACGCTGTGTTCATGCTCACAGGTAGACAGGGAGGTGATCCAGACTCGTAGGAGCTATTAGCTGACTTGAGAGCACTCCATTGTTCCGTAGGTGCCATTAACTTTTTCTTTTATGTATATACATGTATTTTAGGCACGACGGGGTCCTGTCCCGTCCCTATGTCTAGCAGTCTAGTAGAGGCTCGTAGGTATGTATGTGTGGGTAGTATGGTCTCACGGTTTCTCCTTGTTTGTATATATATTATTTTGATAGTCGGAGGGCTTATGTATATAAGGTAAATGTGTTTCAAGTGGAAATAGTTCTTCTATGATTATAAGCATGAGACTAACGAATGACCGCAGAATGAGTAATAGAATGAGCGGTGCTCAGTGGTTAGCCCAAGGTACCCGTCATGGCCCCTAGGCGGGTCGTGACAAAAGTGGTATCAGAGCAATTCAGTCCTAGGAAGTATCTTCGAGCCGTGTCTAGTAGAGTCTTATTTTTGATGTGTTACGCACCACACTAATAAACAGGAGGCTGCAGGGCATTTAGGAAAAATGACCATTTTTCTTCTTACGAGATCGTGCGATAGAGCCGCGTATAAGATTTTCTCCTCCCTAATAGTGTGTTATGATTTCAGAGATGCCGCCAAAGGGAAAAGCTACAGCTGCCCAGAAGGGCAAGGTTACGATGAAAAGGCGGATAGAAAGGGAGCCGCCAATGAATGTAGAAGAGGGTGAATCACATAATGAGGCTCCATCTAATGCCTCTTCTACTCCGCCTATTATAGAAGAACAAGAAGGGGCTTCAGCTCCAGCTCCTATGCCTCCAGTTCCTCCACCGGCTACTTCGGGTCAACAAGTGACTGAGGCTATTCATCTATTAACGCAGTTAGTTACCGCCCAGGCACAGCGGCAGGGTTCGGGTTCAAGTGACAGGGCCGTTAGTACTAGAGCTCGTGATTTTATGAGTCTGAATCCTCCGGAGTTTTTCGGGTCAAAGCAGGATGAAAACCAGCAAAGTTTTATCGATGAAATGTTGAGAACATTAAAGATTATTCATGCCTCCAAAACTGAATCTGTGGAGTTGGCATCTTATAGACTCCGAAGTGTGGCGGTATTATGGTACAATAATTGGATATCATCAAGAAAAGAGAATGCGCCTCCTCCCGTTTGGCAAGAATTTGTAGATGCCTTCATTCGCCACTATTTGCCACCCGAGGTCCGCTGAGCTAGAGCAGATAGGCTCTTAAATTTAAAACAAGGAAATATGAGTGCCCGGGAGTATAGCCTTCAGTTTAATTCATTGGCTAGATATGCCCAGACTATGGTGGCCGACATTGGGAATAGAGTGCACAAATTCGTGAGTGGATTAGGGTCACATTTGTTCAAGGCCTGCTTGACGTCTTCGTTACAAGACGGGATGGATATTTCCTGCATTCAAGCCCATGCCCAGAATTTAGAAGGACAACAACATCCACAAAGGGGTGATTGTGTGTTACACCCCGAAATTTTTTCATTCATGTACAGTGAATAGACTAGCGAAGGGCATGAAGTATATGATGTTTCGATAAGTAAGAAAGATCCTAATTGAGATTTCAAAGGCATTCGAAGTAAGAGAAGAAAGTTTGCTAAGAAAGACAAGGTATACGTCACGAATCGAAAAGGATTTACAAGTGATAAGTTAGCGATGATTTAATGATGTCTGGGAGAAAAGTTATAATGTCCCTTATATTGTTAACGAGGTGTTAAACAAGTGTCAAGAAGGTTCCATAAGGATTGGAGATCAAAGAAACGACGGAGATCATTTAAGGGAAATGGGGTTATATGACCGACTAATACGGTCTGTATAAGGGTCCGTATAACACCCAACAGAGATGATGTTTGCCTGGTGGTGAATCACGACCACTTATACGGGCCGTGCAATGTTATACGGACCGTATAAGTGCCGTGGAAGTCCCGACGGGCTGAGTTAAGTTCAATTATATAAATGTGATCCCACTTCACTAATTTCATTTCCCACACTTCTTCATCTCTCTCAAGGCTTCTAGAGGGTTCCACACACTTCTTACATAAGAAATCAAGAGAGATTCAAGATCAACTTCATCAAACTAAGAAAGTTAAGTGTAAGAAGCTCACTAGAGTTCATCCAAGACAAGGAATCTAAGTAGAAGTGAAGCTAGGTTTTGGTGCAAGAGGATATCTCTCTTTGAAGGCTTATTCTTTCACTATATAAGGTAAGTTTTATGATCATTCAATGTTGTTTAAAGTAATGAGAGGTTGGAAGACTTGGATTGTAGAAGGATATAGAAAATGGGTCATGAATGTGAGGATAGTGACATTTTGAGTGGCGCTTTGAATAAGTCATGAATATTGAAATGTTGTGATTATAATTATGTTATAAATGACATTTAGGACATGGATAAGCATTATATGTGAGAAAACGTAATAGTGTACTATGACCATGATTATGGAGGAATTGAAGTGAAATTGTGAAATGTGGATAACGTAGATGAATGATGATTGTTGCTTATGATATTGTGAATGTTGTTATGGATGTTTGGGAGTTGATATGTAATATGAGGAAAGTTGTATAAACAAAGAAAATGCTGCCCAATCTTCTCTATCCTTAGTAAGCATGTTCTTATAATCGATTAGCTAATGTTAATACGAACTTTCTTGAAGGTAGAGACGCGAGCATCGAAGGAGAACGATCAAACGATAGAATAGCTAAACGAAAAAGGTATGTAAGGCTAATCCCCTCCTTCTAAGGCATGATTCCTATGACATGAATCTTCCTATTTTTCCGTGATCTTTCTGAATGACGGAAATTATGAGTCCATGACTATAAAGAGCTGCATACGCATATGAAAAAGAAAAGAGATACGATATGAGCATGATAATAATGGGGATGAATGTGAGTATAAAGAATCCTAGAGTAACATACGATGTCCATGAGGTTAATGATCCTAAATATGGTTCCATTAATGCTTTTCTTGTGTACACTCAACTTAAAATGTTAGTCCCTTCAAAGTGAGACATAATGATTATGATCACTCCATAATGTAATCGGGGGTTCACGACCTTATGTCACCCCGATATAGCCATAGTTTCCTTCAAGTTCTAAGGTATGTTGATGATAAATGTATAATGATGCTAAGCTTATGATATGCCTATACAATGTATGATAATGTTAAGTTTATGATGAATATATGACTAGAAGATTCCACCGTGCCTAACTGGCCTGGCATGTCACCGCGAAGGCGGGATGCATACGATTCCACCGTGCCTAACTAGCCAGGCATGTCACCGCGAAGGCGGGATGCATACGATTCCACCGTGCCTAAATGTCCGGGCATGTCACCTCTAAGGCGAGCTGCTATGTTTACACCGAGCCTAGAGGGCCGGGCATGACACCACTAGTGGGCGACATATGATGGTTACCCGGACGTGGGTTAACGATGATGATATACAGGTTACGATGATGTATGCGCTATGATGATACATGTACTACGATTATATATTATATATGTGTGAAATGTATCCACCCTTAAAAGTTACGCAGGTTATATCTTCGTCTTATGTCTTATGATTTCTCTATTATGTTCATTTCATTCATGCCTTACATGCTCAGTACAATGTTTGTACTGGCATCCGTTTTCTTTGGATGTTGTGTTCATGCCCACAGGTAGGCAGGGAGGTGATCCATACTCGTAGGAGCTATTAGCTGACTTGAGAGCACTCCATTGTTTCGGATATGCCATTGACTTATTCTTTTACGTATATACATGTATTTTGGGCACGACGGGGTCCTGTCCCGTCCCTATGTCTAGCACTCTAGTAGAGGCTCGTAGATACGTATGTGTGGGTAGTATGGTCTCACGATGTCCTTATTGTATGTATATTATTTTGATAGCCGAAGGGCTTATGTATATAAAGGTAATTATGCTTCAAAAGTGAAAAATGGTTTTCCTATGATTTGAGTATAAGATTAATGAATGAACGCTTGATGAGTACTATGGGTAATGGTATTAGCGGTGCTCGGTGATTAGCCCTATTTGGTACCGTCATGGCCCCTAGTCGGGTCGTGACAAAAGTGGCAAGAGAGCAGTTCTGTCCTAGGAAGTGTCTACGAGCTGTGTCTAGTAGAGTCTTGTTTATGGTGTGTTGCGCGCCACACTAATAACAGGAGGCTACAGGGCATTTAGGAAAAATGGTCATTCTTCTTCTTATGAGATTGTGCGACAGAGCGGTGTATAAGATTTTCTCCTCCCTAATAGTGTGCTATGATTTCAGAAATGCCGCCAAAGGGAAAAGCTACAGCCGCCTAGAAGGGCAAGGTTACGATGAAAAGGCGGGTAGAAAGAGAGCTACCAATGAATGTAGAATAGTGTGAATCACGTAATGAGGCTCCATCTAATGCCTCTTCTACTCCACCTATTATAGAAGAACAGGAAGGGGTATCAGCTCCAGCTCCTATGCCTCCAGTTCCTTCACCGGCTACCTCGGGTCAACATGTGACCGAGGCTATTCATCTATTGACGCAGTTAGTCGCCGCCCAGGCACAGCGACAGAATGCCGATCCAAGTGATCGGGCAACTAGTACCAGAGCCCGTGATTTCATGAGTTTGAATCCTTCAGAGTTTTTCGGGTCAAAGCCGGATGAAGATCCGCAAGGCTTTATTGATGAAATGTTGAGGACATTGAAGATTATTCATGCCTCCGAACGAATACGTGGAGTTAGCATCTTATAGACTCCGAGATGTGGCGGTATTATGGTACAATAATTGGATATCATCCAGAAAAGAGAACGCGCCTCCTCCCATTTGGCAAGAATTTGTAGATGCCTTCATCCGCCACTGTTTGCCACCTGAGATCCGCCGAGCTAGAGCGGATAGGATCTTAAATCTAAAACAAGGAAATGTGAGTGCCCGGGACTATAGCCTTCAGTTTAATTCATTGGCTAGATATGCCACAATAATGGTGGCCGACATGGGGGATAGAGTGCACAGATTCGTGAGCGGAGTAGGGCCACATTTGTTGAAGGACTGCTTGACGGCTTCGTTGCAAGATGGGATGGATATTTTCCGCATTCAATCCCATGCCCATAGTTTAGAAGGACAACAATATTCGCAAAGGGGTGATCGTGATATTGATAGAGGGCAAAGCAAGAGGGCCAGATCTATGAGGGCAGGTAGTGATTATATAAGGGGATCAAGGCAGGCATATTCTAGACAATCAGGCCAGTCGGTGACTAGTGCATCTCCACGATTTGCAGGTCGGAGATTTGATCGCTCCTTTCCTTCAGGACAGGGTTAGAGTTCGAGAGCTTCAGGTTTCAGTTTGGGGGTGATCATAGTCAGAGGAGACCACTAATACCGCGATGTAGTCAATACGGTAAATTACATTTGGGGCCATATCGCCAGGGCACAGATGCTTGCTATGTTTGTGGATAGACTGGGCACTTGATGCATGATTGTCCCTCGAGGTATGGTAGAGGTGGGGTTCAGCCGACAGGATCAGCAGCTGGTTCCTCTTCAGTGCGCCCGGTAGGGTAGACTTCCCATATCCCAGCAGGTCGAGGTAGAGGCAGAGGGGGAGCATCTACTTCAGGTACCACTCAACCCCGTATGTATGCTTTAGCCGGGCGATTATAGGCAGTTGAATAAGGTGACGATAAAGAACAAATATCCTCTTCCAAGGATTGATGATTTGTTTGATCAATTACAAGGTGCCAAGTGGTTTTCCAAAATAGACTTGAGGTTAGGTTATCACCAAGTGAGAGTTAAAGAAGAAGATATTCCCAAAACAGCTTTTAGAACGAGATATGGCCATTATGAATTCCGGGTGATGTCATTTGGGATAACAAATGCTTCGACAGTGTTCATGAATTTGATGAATAATGTATTCAGGCCTCTCTTGGATTTATTCGTAATAATATTCATTGACGATATTCTGGTATACTCTCGCACAAAATCAGAACATGCAAATCATTTACGTATTGTTCTTGGAATTCTTCGAACTCGAGAATTGTATGCAAAATTTTCAAAGTGCGAGTTTTGGCTGAATTCTGTGACATTTTTGGGTCATGTTATTTCAGATGGTGGCATTCAAGTTGATACTCAGAAAATTGAACCAGTGAAGACTTGGCCAAGGCTACGACGCCTTTCTTCAGAAGTCCGTAGTTTTCCAGGAATTGGCGAGGTTACTATAGAAGGTTCGTAGAGGGATTTTCCTCTATTTCAGCCCCATTGACGAAGCTAACCGAAATCGGCTAAATTTCGGTGGAATGATGCTTGTGAGCGTAGCTTTCGGAATTGAAGGATAGGTTAACTTGACTCCGGGTCTTAACGCTCCCGGAAAGGGCCAGATGGTTATGTTGTGTATTGTGATGTTTCGGCGTTGGGTTAGGATGCGTATTGATGCGGCACGGTAAAGTCATTGCTTATGCTTCGAGACAAGCTCGTGGAAACATGAAAAGAACTACCCAACTCATGATCTCGAATTGGTCACATTATTTATACATTAAAGATGTGGAGACATTACTTGTATGGTGTGCATATCTATACGGATCATCTCATACATTTTCAAACGAAGAGTTGAATGCATTGGCAAAACTTGGTTAGAATTATTAAAAGATTATGATGTGAGTATTTTTATGCCACCTCGGAAGGCAAATGTAGTAGTGTGATGCGCTTAGCCGCGTCAACCTATGTGAAGTTCCTCTGTCACACCCTTAATCCAGAAGTAGGGTGTGATGGGCACACCGACCCCTTACTTAGGGGCGCAGCGAACCAATAGGACTATCATAATACTGCGTAGTCATATTGGGCCCTTAACCGGATCATAAATGCATAATGAAATTTTTCGAAAAACGAACATACTTTATATCTTTTTTCAAATCAAACAAAACTTTTAACTTATCATGTATAACAATACAACGGCTTATAGAGCCGCTCCATAGACATCTTATACACGCGACTGCGTCGCAAGTCTCTAACATGACTCGGATATCAAAACACAAACAAACTCGACTCGGCGACCTCCTGGAGCTCGCCAATCTGTTTGAACGTCTTTGTTATATCCCGCATTTCGTACGTCGGGTTATTTTAAGGGCAATGGCGGAAAGTTTAAGGCAAGGTCATTTTTCGGTTTCGTTGTAATGCGAAAGTCGTTGGAAAATATTATTAGTGTGGGAATATTGAGAAAAAGGCGAGGGCAAAAATGGAAAATTTGAAAAATGACATTTTGGTAATTTTGTGGAAAGACGAGGGACAAAACGGTAATTTTACAAAAATTCTAGAGCAAGTCATCTTTTGGAAGAAAAACAAATAAGAGAAAATTCTAGAAAAAGAAAAAAAAAAAGAAAGAGCAAGAAAAGGAAAATTCTAGAGAGGGGCATGTGCCCCTCACATGCTTGGTTGATATATATATATATACATAAGATGTCATCTTTTCTAATTAAGAGAAAGAAAGAAAGCAAGAAAGGAAAGGAGAAAAAAAAAGAAGAGGGGGTTCGGCTAGGAGGGCGGCGAACCAGGCCTATGATGGTCATGGGAAAAATTGTTTCTTCATCTTTTATATCAATTGGGAGGTCCTCGTTAACATGAGCTAGTCGTTGGAACAAGAAAACCCCCGTTGGTGCTATAACCGCTTCTAGCCGAGAAGAGAAGTTGAGAGAAAAAGGTAAGAGTCCTATCCTTCTCAATATGTTTTATAGGTGTTTATACATGTTGTGGTATATAGAATGAATGGAGTTTATGAAAATATGGTGTTATGTGTGGAGTAGTAGAGATGGCCGTGCATGTGTGTGTATGTTGCGTTGCGTTTTATTGTTGTTGTTGTAATGTGTTGAAACTAATGAAATTCATGGAAGTGGGAAAAACATAGAAGTGGCCGTGAGTTATACATGGCATATATGGCCGGGTGTGTGTTGATGAATTATGAAGGGATGGTGAGGAAGTTTTATTTAGTAAGTTGATTGTCATCATAATGTATAGAAATAAATAGAAATTCATGAAAATCTATGTACCATGGTTGTGGCCGAAATTGGTGTTGCTTGGTAAGCTATGATGAATTAATTTCATTTGATGTTCTAGTTGATGTCGTTGGAGATTCTATAATGAAAATAATATTGTTGATGTATGGAGCGGTATATTGATTGAATTGTTTGAAAGTTGTATGAATTGAATGGAATCTAATGGAATTGTAAGAAAAAGATTGAGAATATTAGAATGTACTTTGGGTTGAAAATTGGCATTATTGATGATAGTTTGGCCGGGTTGAATTCCCGGATTGTTGTTGATATAAATTAGCCGAGTGAGAATCTCGGGGATGTCGTAATTACGGAGAAATCTTTGCCGAAATTTCGGTAGCTTATAAGTGGACTTGTATGAAAAGTTAAGGCAAGCACAAGTCGATGAATCTAATGATTATATGGGTCCTTTTGAATGTAGATAAGCAAGTTGAGATGAACAAGTGTAGCTAGCAAGGCGGCGCAGGTATGTAAGGCTTACCTTTTCTTTTATGGCATGTCCTAGAGCTAATAAGTTGTGATATAATGTGTATTTGGGGAAAATCCGCTCTTGAATCTGCGAGTCTGTTTATGATTATGATTATGTCATATGTGCTTATGTTAGTATCATTAAGTTGTGTATGTTTGAGTAATGAATAAGTATAAGAAGGTTTTGTGATTAAAAGAAGTTACGTAAGTATGAATAGTTCCAACTTCGTATGTTGTCTCGATTTTGTGCGAAGTGGGCCCACAATTCCCGATATTCCCCTTATGTATGTACGTACGTATGGTATTCGGATATGTACGTACGTATGATATACATGTCTGTTTGTATAGTAGCCGGACGTGTACGTAAGTTCAAATGGGTATGTCTCACCTACGATTTCTGCGAATGATCTATTCCGGACTTGTGTTCGGAATTACGTCGGAATGTCCGTTCGATACAATATGCTTCGACCACCCGATGTGATACGCTTAGCGTTCTGATGTGATAATTCCAACGTTTGGTAGGGGCGATCGAAATTTGCTCGAGCCTCGGATATCGGTAAGAATATTCGTTTGTCGAGTACGGATTTTATATGCATATGTTTTTGCACTACTGCGCTCGTGCAAGGCTCGATGTATCTTTCCGCGAGTCCGGGCCAGGGCATGTTATGATCTCGTGTGTACGTTACGATACGATTCTGATTCACTGAGTCCCGGGCCAGGACATGTTATCGTGCACTTCTCTGCATTATTCACCGAGTCCCTCGTACTTGCGGGCCGGGACATGTTATCTGTATGTACTTACGATTTGATGGTACGGGGATGGTGGCCAGGACGGCATATTATGATTATTCACCGAGACCGCATGAGGGCCGGGACACGTTATGTATACTTGGCACGTGATTACGATATGCATGATTCTACTTCCATGAGTCCCTTAACAAAGGGCGGGACACGTTATTTGCATATATGACTTAGGAATGCGATATATGATCCTGTTACCCGAGTCCCCTCTCGGAGGGCGGGACACGTTATATGCATCGTGATCCATGACTTTGACATACATTTATGAGTCTATCCACCGAGTCCCTCACGGGAGGGCGGGACATGTTACTACGACATATCTCTGCACGTCGACTGCGAGTATGAATACACATCGACATATCTCGGTACATACGACTCGGAACACGAATACGTCGATACACACCTATCTGCGTACGTACGCTCTCTTGTTTACAATCCGTACGATATACCTACGTACGTCCGCTCCGATTGCGGGTTTGTATGCAGTACGTCCGGTATGCCTTCTCTGTACCTACGATTACGTCTACGATTTAGTACATTATGCTTCCGTACTTATGTTTACGACTAAGGTCCCGTCATTTACGATGTATTATTCTTTGAGTACGATTACGGTTCGTTAGTCCTATTTACATACTTTAGTTTTGATTATGTTTGTTTATAGTTTTACGGCTTTACATACTCGGTACATTTTCCGTGCGACCCCCCCCTGTTCTTCGGGGGGCGTTTCATGCCGCGCGGTACCCGCGAGATGAGTTGAAGATGTTCCGGTATGATTGGCGAGCTCCAATTCCTTACCGGAGCACTGCCGAGTCCGAGTATGTACGTTGTGTCTTACGGATGACATTAGAGACTTTGCGGACGATGGTGTGGGTATAGTGTGTCGGTTGTGTGGCGGCTCCATCGATTTGTCAATTTGTGTTATGTACTAAAGTTTGTATAATTACAGATTTTGTCAAACTAGAAAGCTTTATTATGTATTTTATGATTAATCAGTTAGAGAGTTGAAAAAAAATTTTACATGTGCGATAAAGGTCTGCGGGTTCGCTCGGCCTTAAATCGAGGTCGGGTGCCCATCACGTCCCTCGTAAATTGGGGCGTGACAGAGTGGTATCAGAGCGAGGTCGGTCTAAGGGCTGTCTGCAGAGTCGTGTCCGGTAGGGTCCTGTTTATAGTGTGAAGCCGCTACGTTTATAAACGAGAAACTACGGGGCATTTAGGGATTGTTGACCTTCTTTTGTCATAAAATCGTGCGATAGAGCCCGATCATGGGGAAACCGGATCCCGCATGTAAGCCTTACATACGGCGGAAGGAGACGAACGAGGATATGGAAAGTTACGAAGGTAAGTTTTGACGTATTCGTTACGTTATCGAAAACGGAAGCCATGCGGCTATGATTTGGCATGACATGATATTATATGACGTAATATGGTCGATATGAGGTGGTATGATGTGAGATGTTGTTGGGAATTGCTGCGGGCGATTCGGGATAGTAAGGACGGAAAAGGGTAAAATGGTAATTTTGCGAACAAGGACGTGTTACGAGCGTGTGCCGGAGTATGTAAGACTTTCACTGCCCCGAATCATACAATAAAGGTCGTACGAAAAATTTACGCGATTATATCAACCCTAAGGCATCGGAATCCATTGAAGTTTCGAAGTTAAGCGTGCTCGGGCGAGGGCAATCTCATGATGGGTGACCCGCAGGAAGTATGAAGAAATTTCATGAATTTGAGTATAAGAAACAAATGAAAATCCAGGGTGGCCTAAAGGGAATTAAATATGTACAGAATGATTGGGAACCATAACGGGTCATGTAAAATGCCACAGGCGAGGCTGAAAAAAGGGGCAGGAAGTACGTTACAGTTTTGGAATCAGGATAGGCTGAATAGTGTTGGGAAGTACTTTGTGGGTTAGTCAATAATAATTATGTATATGTGCAAATGTAAACGGTATCTTGTACGTGACTGTATCGGTGAGTGTGCGATTCCCAGCCACCGGTGCTACGGTGTGGGAAACCGATGATCAAATAAGAACAACGAAATTCAAGTGACAACAAAAGTAAAGAGGGTAAGATTTTGAAGGAAAGTAGGTAACAAGAATAAGGTGTGCTAAGGAATAAGAATCTGCATGAAATCCGGAAACTAGGACCTGAGGGAAAATGGAAAATGTAAGGGTATGAATGAGTACGAAGGTATGAGCACGCCCCAAAAAGGGGGGAAGCGGATGAGAAAAGTATAAAGGTAAGTTAGAAACAACTGATGTCGTAATATGTTTGGTAAAGATGTTCAAGCTGCAACAGGGACCCCCCCCCCCCCCCAAGGTGATTATGGAAGCCCGTAAGATTAGTTGAACATTCGAGGACGAATGTTCTAAAAGGGGGGAAGAATGTTATATCCCGCATTTCGTACGTCGGGTTATTCCGAGGCAATGGCGGAAAGTTTAAGGCAAGGTCATTTTTCGGCTTCGTTGTAATGCGAAAGTCGTTGGAAAATATTATTAGTGTGGGAATATTGAGAAAGACTGAGGGCAAAAATGGAAAATTTGAAAAATGACATTTTGGTAATTTTGTGGAAAGACGAGGGACAAAACGGTAATTTTACAAAATTCTAGAGCAAGTCATCTTTTGGAAGAAAAACAAATAAGAGAAAATTCTAGAAAAAGAAAAAAAAAGAAAGAGCAAGAAAAGGAAAATTCTAGAGAGGGGCATGTGCCCCTCACATGCTTGGTTGATATATATATATATACATAAGATGTCATCTTTTCTAATTAAGAGAAAGAAAGAAAGCAAGAAAGGAAAGGAGAAAAAAAAAGAAGAGGGGGTTCGGCTAGGAGGGGCTGGCCGAACCAGCCCCCTATGATGGTCATGGGAAAAATTGTTTCTTCAATCTTTTATATCAATTGGGAGGTCCTCGTTAACATGAGCTAGTCGTTGGAACAAGAAAACCCTCCGTTGGTGCTATAACCGCTTCTAGCCGAGAAGAGAAGTTGAGAGAAAAGGTAAGGTCCTATCCTTCTCAATATGTTTTATAGGTGTTTATACATGTTGTGGTATATAGAATGAATGGAGTTTATGAAAATATGGTGTTATGTGTGGAGTAGTAGAGATGGCCGTGCATGTGTGTGTATGTTGTTTGCGTTTTATTGTTGTTGTTGTAATGTGTTGAAACTAATGAAATTCATGGAAGTGGGAAAAACATAGAAGTGGCCGTGAGTTATACATGGCATATATGGCCGGGTGTGTGTTGATGAATTATGAAGGAATGGTGAGGAAGTTTTATTTAGTAAGTTGATTGTCATCATAATGTATAGAAATAAATAGAAATTCATGAAAATCTATGTACCATGGTTGTGGCCGAAATTGGTGTTGCTTGGTAAGCTATGATGAATTAATTTCATTTGATGTTCTAGTTGATGTCGTTGGAGATTCTATAATGAAAATAATATTGTTGATGTATGGAGCGGTATATTGATTGAATTGTTTGAAAGTTGTATGAATTGAATGGAATCTAATGGAATTGTAAGAAAAAGATTGAGAATATTAGAATGTACTTTGGGTTGAAAATTGGCATTATTGATGATAGTTTGGCCGGGTTGAATTCCCGGATTGTTGTTGATATAAATTAGCCGAGTGAGAATCTCGGGGATGTCGTAATTACAGAGGAAATGCTTTGCCGAAATTTCGGTAGCTTATAAGTGGACTTGTATGAAAAGTTAAGGCAAGCACAAGTCGATGAATCTAATGATTATATAGGTCCTTTTGAATGTAGATAAGCAAGTTGAGATGAACAAGTGTAGCTAGCAAGGCGGCGCAGGTATGTAAGGCTTACCTTTTCTTTTATGGCATGTCCTAGAGCTAATAAGTTGTGATATAATGTGTATTTGGGGTAACTCTGCTCTCGATTCTCCGAGTCTGTTTATGATTATGATTATGTCATATGTAAGTCCGTTAGTATCACTAAGTTGTGTATGTATGATAAATGAATAAGTATAAGAAGGTTCTGTGACTAAAAGGCTCTGTAAGTATGAACATTTCTAACTTCTGTATGTTATCTCAATTTTGTGCGAAGTGGGCCCACAATTCCCGATACCCCTCTTATGTATGTACCGTCTGTATGGTATTCGGATATGTACGTCGTATGATATCGGGTATGTCTCGTGTAGTTCTCCGAAACGTACGTATGGTAAATGGGTCATGTTCCGTACCTCGTTTCTGTGAATATTCCCGGACACGTGATTCGGAATGCCGTCGGAATATCCGTATGCTTCGACCACCCGATGTGATACGCCTTAGCGTTCCGATGTACGATAATCCCAACGTTTGGTAGAGGATTCATCGAAATTTGCTCCGAGCCTCGGATATCGGTAAGAATATTCGTTTGTCGAGTACGGATTTTATATGCATATGTTTACGCACTACTCGCCGTGCAAGGCTCAATGTATCTTTCAATCGAGTCCCGGCCGGGGCATGTTATGATCTCGTGTGTACGTTACGATACGATTCCGATTCACTGAGTCCCGGGCCAGGACATGTTATCGTGCACTTCTCTGCATTATTCACCGAGTCCCTCGTACTTGCGGGCCGGGACACGTTATCTGTATGTACTTACGATTTGATGGTACGGGGATGGTGGCCGGACGGCATATTATGATTATTCACCGAGACCCGCCGAGAGGGCGGGACACGTTATGTATACTTGGCACATGATTCTCGATATGCATGATTCTACTTCACCGAGTCCCTTAACAAAGGGCGGGACACGTTATTTGCATATATGACTTAGGAATCTGATATATGATCCTCGTTTACCGAGTCCCTCCTCAGAGGGCCGGGACACGTTATATGCATCTGTGATCCATGACTTTGACATACATTTATGAGTCTATCCACCGAGTCCCTCACAGGAGGGCCGGGACATGTTACTCGACACATATCTCTGCACGTCTGACTCTGAGTATGAATCTGTCTGACATATCTCGGTACATCTGACTCGAACACGAATCGTCCGATATATCTCTGTACGTACGTTCATTTTACAATCCGTCCGATATACCCCCCCCCGTACGTCCGCTCCGATTGCGGGTTTGTCCGTACGTCCGAACATGCCCTCTCCGTACCTCTCGATTCTCGTCTACGATTTCGTCCGTTATGCTTCCGTACTTATGTTTACGACTAAGGTCCCGATGTTTCTGCGATGCGTATTGCCGAGTCCGATTACGGTTCGTTAGTCCTATTTCGTACGTTAGTTTTGATTATGTTTTGTTTATAGTTTTTCTGGCTTTACATACTCAGTACATTTTCCGTACTGACCCCCTGTTCTTCGGGGGCTGCGTTTCATGCCGCGCAGGTACCCACAGATGAGTTGAAGATGTTCCAGTATGATTGGTGAGCTCCAATTCCTTCTGGAGCACTGCTGAGTTCGAGTATGTACGTTGAGTCTTCTGGATGACATTAGAGACTTTGCAGACAGTGGTGTGGGTATAGTGTGTCAGTTGTGTGGGCGGCTCCATCAGCCGATTTGTCAAGTTGTGTTATGTGTATATATTTTGTCAAACTAGTTTATTATGTATTTTATGATTAATCGGTTAGAGAGTTGAAAAAATTTTTACATGTGCGATAAAGGTCTGCGGGTTCGCTCGGCCTTAAATCGAGGTCGGTCATCACGTCCCTCGTAAATTGGGGCGTGGAAATGTATTTTGCTTTATTATGTATTTATATGGAATACAGAGGAACGAGATCAACATAAAATGTGCATAATAGTCGAATACCGAAGTACATCACGTATCCATAGGAGGTAATATAATAATCGGAATGCTCAAAATAATACTTAGCTTTCCGAATGCTCAAATACTTGCTTTCTTTTGAAAAACATTTTACGCTCATATGTATATAAAATAGAACATATCATAGTAGCTGACATTAACCGATGTGGGATTCGCCTAAACCAATGTGGGATTCGCCTAAACCAGTGCGGAATTTCACCTCGCCACTAGGTTTGCCCCACCACCGGCTCCGAAATCGATAGATCATATTTCTGAATACGTATATATCACATATTATCACCTTAAACAGGATCATCATATTATCACATCATCAGATTAAACAGAATCGTCATATTATCATATCATCAGATTAAACAGAATCGTCATATTACCGTATCATCAGAACAAATTCAATATATTATCAGATCATCACATTATAAAATCATCAGGTCATCAGATCATCAGATTTTCATATCATATACCCTATGCGGTCCGTAATAGGACCCGACGGACGGAACGTGGTCGCCCCTCTGCGCGGAGGGCGCCACAACTCATCATACTTCGAAAGTTTTATATCTCCGTATCTCCGTCACACATCATCACATCAGATCATATCATATCAGAAGCTCATCATACTTCGCATCATATCATATATCAGAAACTCATCATACTTCGAAAACGTGTCATATCATGTCAGACGCTCATCATACTTCGGAAGCTCATCATACTTCGGATTGTGCGCACGATAAAATCGGCCCGGACTCGGAAGAAAATGAGTAACAATAATGTGCACGAAAGCGTAATCGTAGGATCTATATGCAACTCAAACATTTACACAGACTTAACAGAACAATCAGACAGATTATCATTTACAAGCCGATGGCATTACCCAAATCAAATCTCTTCCGGATATTACTCGGAAACATATCAGATAAAATTATATCAATCATAGTTACGTATCCAAATCATATGCATACGAATTCTCATTTTATACATTGACCATGATTCGTAGAATATAAAAACAGACTATTAATTAAGAATCCACACAATAGCCAAATCAGGTTTCTTTCGAACATTATTCGGAACATATCAAATATAACTTTAGCAATCAGAGGTACGTATCAAAATCATATATAGACGGATTCTCACTTCAGACTTAACAGATATATAAGTAATCATACACGGGAGTCAGAATGATAGCCATCTTAAGTTCTTTTAACACATTGTTAGAACTATACAAAGGAGCGTCTTGCGGGGGCACAGACAGGTTTCAAACCGATCCGGGCCCGCCTATGCAGGCTAAGGTCATTATATACTATCGAACCTCCTACGGACATATCGAAGCGATCCGAGCCTTCCTATGGAAGTTACGGACGTTCGTAGTTACCGACCCTTTTTCGAACATAATCTTTTATGCACATTCATATTTGATCATACAAAGGGCATAAGAATCATAATTTGACTACATTATGAATACGGATATCAAGAAGCAAATAAGAATCATAGGCATGCTCGGATCGTAGGAGTAGAACTACCTCGGATCATATCATAGCTTAATTTAACTAAGACATGCCAAAGAAAGAGGTGAGCTTACATACCTTGGCCTTCCCTCTAAGCTAATCCAAACTTACGCCTCGGCTTCTCACGATCCACGATAATGTCATTGGACACCCAACATTAGCCATAAGCATTAAAGAACCCAATTCCAAGCCGTCACTTTATCTACGCAAATTTCTGTAGGTCGAAAGATCTCCCCTATAAATCCAACAACCCCGAGATTTCCACTCGGCCAAATCACAACAACCAAACCAACAATCATTCCAACAACACCAATAAATAATTTCAAACGCATTCTAACATTAGCACCTCTTTACATAATTCATCAACATCCCATTTACATTCAAATAAACCGCATACAATCAAGCCGCCTTCATTGATCATACGTTCAAAAGTACAACCCGAGACCATTCAAACACGATTTAAGAACATTCCCAAAATTTATACAATATTCAAAATAGTCCATCCGACACACCATTGGACAAGAACCACCAATCTCCATAGGAACAACGACAATACATTTCCTCCTTCCATATTCATCAATGGCACTCATAATCCACACATTTACAACATCATTTCCATAAATCCAAGAAACTATATTAAAATCATATTAATTTTCCAAAACAGCCCGCAACACTACAACTTCATACATGAGTCATCAAACATTCATTTTACATCATAATATCCACAACAACATCACTAGAACACTAAATAACGTTAGTTCATCTCTTCCACACCAAACACCCACCATTCGAAATCATCAGCACCAATCACACACAACTTCATGAATTTTATCCGTTTCAACATACTACAACACACTCCAACGTCCATAACACATGCAAAAAGAAAAGATAGAACCTTACCTTTCTTCCACATGCTCCTTCAACTCTCCATTAGATTATGAATCATGCAAACAAATGTGAGTTTTCCAACAACTACCCCATTGACGAGGGCCTTTCACATAGTAGAAAAAGCTATAAAAGAACAATTTTTCATGATCAAATTTAAGGGGCAAGTTTCGGCCAGCCCTCCCTTTGTAGAAATGATGAACCATGTCTTCTCCTCTCTCTCTTGGAATTTCTATGGCCAAAAAAATGATTTAAGTGTGGTAGAGAACTTCACTTGAACATCACATATATATATATATATATATATATATATATATATATATATATATATATATATGTATGTATAAATGCCATGTGCCCCTTTTCTCTTTTTTTCTTTTCTTTTCCTCCAAATTTCTCCAATTTTCTAGATTTTTTCTTAAATTGCAAAAGATGAATAAGTCTTGCATGGTATGGAATTATACATGCACATATACATACCTTTGAATAAAAATACACATGAATGTGACATTCCATGGCATGAAAATATTGGCCAACCATGGGTGGGGCCCTACTTTCCACTATACATGGCCACTTTGGCTTTTCATGGCTATTTCATGAAAATTTTCTTTCCACATTCCAAGTTTGCCCTTACTTTTCCTTGTTCCATTTTACCCTTAATGCTCCATACCAATAAAAGTTTAACGTGTCAATGACTTATGCATTCTTAACAAACCGAAAAATATAGCCTCGTCCTTAACTTCCCGCCATTAACATCGAAATATACAAATGTACAAAACGCGAGGTATAACACCTCTGGAGAAGAAAGAATTAGTTCATGAGCTCCACCAACTAGCTAATCTTGGAGTTTGTGTAATTGATTCCGGTAGTGGAGGAGTTTGTATTAATAATACCACAGTTTCGTCCTCAGTTGAGCCATTATAGAGACATATTTGATGAAAAAGAGAAGTCTCCATTTGAAACTTCTATCGATGGAATTCTTACATACCGAGGCAAGCTTTGTGTTCCGAATGTTGCAGAATTACGTCGTCGAATTCTAGAAGAAGCTCATTATTCTCGGTATTCAATTCATCCAGGAGAGACCAAGATGTATCATGATCTCAAGTTGATTTATTGGTGGGATGGAATGAAGAAAGACATAGCAGAATTTGTAGCCCAATGTCCAAATTACCAGCAAGTGAAAATCGAATATCAAAATCCCGAGGATTATTGCGAGGGGCAATGAAATCCCTACTTGGAAATGCGGGAAGTTTTTGATAAATATGGATTTTGTTGATTACCTCGTTCCCGAAGCAAGTATGATTCTATACGGGTGATTGTGGATAGATTGACGAAAGCATCTCATTTTCTTCCTTTTTAGAACCACATACTCGGTAGAAGATTATGCATATTCCGGTTGTATCTCGCCGATTGTGCGACTCCGTATGTATTCCGATATCCATTATCCTGAGATAGGTATGTGTGATTTACAGCCATAATTCCGGAAATCTTTCCAAAAAGGCTAGGTACTCCAAGTAAAGCTTAGCACGGCATTTCGTCCAGTGATACGGGATGCTCAACGTACTATTCGGTATAAAGATATCTTGCAAGCATATTTTAGATTTCGGTGGTAGTTGGGATGACCACTTACCTCTAATTGAGTTTGCATACAATAATAGTTATCATTCCACCGATCCAAATGGCTCCGTATGAAGCTTTATATGGAAGGAAGTGCAGGTCTCCAATTGGATGGTTTGAAATAGATTTGTTAGCTAATAGGCCACTATATTGATCCAACAAGCAAGAGAAAAGTCAAAGGTGATCCGAGATCGATTATCACATTTGTCTTCAAAGTCGCTTAAAAATCTTGTACTTCGGACAACCGCTTTGGTAGACTTAGAATTTCAAGCTCATTTTGGGTATTTTTAAAGGTGTCGCCACGAAAGGTGCGACGAGATTTGGCATAAAGGGAAATTGAATCCTCGATATATTGGACCCTATAAGATTATCCGCAAGTGGGTCAAGTAGCTTATGAAGTGGACTTGCCTCAAGAACTTGAGTTGGTCCATCCAAGCCCATGTCTCAATGCTCCGCAAGCGTGTTGGAGATCCTACGAGGATTGTTCCAATAGATGATGTTCAAGTGACGTGAAAAGCTAGTCTATGAAGAAGTGCCCATTGCCATATTAGATTGGCAAGTACGAGAGACTTTGAAATAAGGAAGTAGCAACCCGGTTAAAGTCTTGTGGCGAAATAACAACCGAGAAGAAATGACTTGGGAGGCAGAAGAGAAGATGAAATCCACATACCCGCACTTATTTCAGCCCCCGAAAGAGATCCATAATGAGACATCGAGATTATGAGGTATGTATGTTTTCTTTTTATGCATATGGGTCGTGTATGGCCAAATTATATTGCTATTGTGTTGTGGCCCTGTGAGGCAATGTTATTATATGCTGTTGTGATAGGATGGTAGTGCCATATTACAAGAGAAACTGCGCGAAATTTTCATAAACATTCCTATGCTTAACATTCGAGGACGAATGTTCCAAAAGGGGGGAAAAAATGTTACACCCCAAAAAATTTTCGTTCATGTACAGTGAATAGACTAGCAAAGGGAATGAAGTATACAATGTTTTTATAAGTAAGAAATAGCACTTGATGATCCTAATTGATATTTCAAAGGCATTCGAAGTAAGAGAAGAAAGTTTGCTAAGAAAGGCAAGGTATGCGTCACGAATCGGAAAGGATTTACAAGTGATAAGTTAGCGATGATTTAATGATGTCTGGGAGAAGAGTTATAATGTCCCTTATATTGTTAACGAGGTGTCAAACAAGTGTCAAGAAGGTTCCATAAAGATTGGAGATCAAACGAATGACGGAGATCATTTCAAGGAAATGGGGTTATACGACCGACTTATACGGTCCGCATAACATTATACGGTCCATATAAGGGTCCGTATAACACCCAACAGAGATGATGATTTCCTGGTGGTGAACCACGTCCACTTATACAGGCCGTGCAATGTTATACGGACCGTATAAGTGTCCGTGGAAGTCCCGACGGGCTGAGTTGATTTCAATTATATAAATGTGATCCCACTTCACTAATTTCATTTCCCACACTTCTTCATCTCTCTCAAGGCTTCTAGAGGGTTCCACACACTTCTTCCATAAGAACTCAAGAGAGATTCAATATCAACTTCATCAAACTAAGAGAGTTCAGTGTAAGAAGCTCACTAGAGTTCATCCAAGACAAGGAATCTAAGTAGAAGTGAAGCTAGGGTTTTGGTGCAAGAGGAGTATCTCCGCTCAAGGCTTATTCTTACACTATCTAAGGTAAGTTTTATGATCATTCCATGTTGTTTAAAGTAATGAGAGGTTAGAAGACTTGGATTGTAGAAGGATATAGAAAATGGGTCATGAATGTGAGGATAGTGACATTTTCAGTGGTAGTTTGGAATAAGTCATGAATATTGATATGTTGTGATTATAATTATGTTATTAATGACATTTAGGACATGGGATAAGCATTATATGTGAGAAAATGTAATAGTGTACTATGACCATGATTATGGAGGAATTGAAGTGAAATTGTGAAATGTGGATAGCGTAGATGAATGATAATTGTTACTTATGATATTGTGAATATTGTTATGGATGTTTGGGAGTTGATATGTAATATAAGGAAATTTGTATAAACAAAGGAAATGCTGCTCAATTTTCTCTAGCCTTAGTAAGAATGTTCTTATAATCTATTAGCTAATGTTAATACGAACTTTCTTGAAGGTAGAGACGCGAGCATCGAAGGAGAATGGTCAAACGATAGAATAGCTAAACGAAAAAGGTATGTAAGGCTAATCCCCTCCTTCTAAGGCATGATTCCTATGACATGAATCTTCCTATTTTTCCGTGATCTTCCTGAATAACGGAAATTATGAGTCCATGACTATAAAGAGCTGCATACGCATATGAAAAAGAAAAGAGATATGATACGAGCATGATATTAATGAGGATGAATGTGAGTATAAAGAATCCTAGAGTAACATACGATGTCCATGAGGTTAATGATCCTAAATATGGTTCCATTGATGCTTTTTTTGTACACTCACCTTAAAATGTTAGTCCCTTCAAGGTGAGACATAATGATTATGATCACTCCATAATGTAATCGGGGGTTCACGACCTTATGTCACCCCGACATAGCCATAGTTGCCTTCAAGTTCTAAGATATATTGATGATAAATGTATAATGATGCTAAGCTTATGATATTCCTATACAATGTATGATAATGTTAAGTTTACGATGAGTATATGACGATACGATTCCACCGTGCCTAACTCGCCGGGCATGTCACCGTGAAGGCGGTCTGCATACGATTCCACCGTGCCTAACTAGCCGGGCATGTCACCGCGAAGGCGGCCTGCATGTGATTCCACCATGCCTAAATGGCCGGACATGTCACCGCTAAGGCGGGCTGCTATGTTTACACCGAGCCTAGAGGGCCGGGCATGACACCACTAGTGGGCGGCATATGATGGTTATCCGAACGCGGGTTAACGATGATGATATACGTGATGCGATGATGTATGCGCTATGATGATACATGTACTGCAATTATATATGATATATGTGTGAAATGTATCCACCCTTAAAAGTTACGCAGGTTATATCTTCATCTTATGTCTTATGATTTCTCTATTATGTTCATTTCATTCATGCCTTACATACTCAGTACAATGTTCGTACTGACGTTTATTTTCTTTGGACGCTATGTTCACGCCCACAGGTAGGCAGGGAGGCGATCCAGACTCGTAGGAGCTATTAGCTGACTTGAGAGCACTCCATTGTTCCGGAGGTGCCGTTGACTTATTCTTTTGTGTATATACATGTATTTTGGGCATGACGGGGTCCTGTCCCGTCCCTATGTCTAGCACTCTAGTAGAGGCTCGTAGATACGTATGTGTGGGTAGTATGGTCTCACGATGTCCTTATTGTATCTATATTATTTGTATAGCCGAAGGGCTTATGTATATAAAGGTAATTATGCTTCAAAAGTGAAAAATGGCTTTCCTATGATTTGAGTATAAGATTAATGAATGAATGCTTGATGAGTACGATGGGTAATGGTATGAGTGGTGCTCGGTGGTTAGCCCCGGGTACTCGTCATGACCCCTAGTCGGGTCGTGACATCGTGATATTGATAGAGGGCAAAGCAAGAGGGCCAGATCTATAGGGGCAGGTAGTGATTATAGAGGGGGATCGAGGCAGTCCTATCCTAGACACTCAGGCCAGTCGGCAACTAGTGCATCCTCACGATTTGCAGGTAGGAGATTTGATCGCTCCATTCCTTCGACGGGGGTCGGAGTTCCGAGCTTCGGTGTTCCCGGTTGGGGGTGATTATAGTCGCAGGAGACACGAGGGGCACGATGTAGTCGGCGGTAAATTACATTCGTGGGCCATGTCCCTGTGGGTACGGATAGCCACTGCTTTTGTGGACGGCCGGGCACTTGATGCGTGATTGTCCCTCGTGGTATGAAGTAGAAGTGGGGTTCGGCTACGGGATCGAGCCGGTTCCTCTTGCTGCGCCGTCGTGTGCGTACTCCCCGCATCCCGGCGGGTCGAGGTGGGTAGAACCGCAGGGGAACATCCCCGCCCGCGCCACTCGGCCCCCGTATGTATACTTTAGCCGGACGACAGGATCTTGAGTCCTCCCCGGATGTGGTTACAGGTACATTATCCGTATTTTTCCATGATGTGTATGCATTGATAGATCCAGGTTCTACCCTATCTTATATTACTCAGTATGTTGCTGGTCGCATTGGGGTGAAACCTGAGCTAATTAAACCTTTTGAGGTATCTACTCCGGTTGGTGATCTCGTGATAGCTAGACAAGTGTATATAAAAATTGTGTAATTGTGATATGCGACCGCCAGACTAAAGCTGATTTAGTTGAGCTGGACATATTTGATTTCGATATGATTATGGGTATGGATTGGTTGGCCTCATGTTATGCTAATGTTGATTGCTGAATGAAAGTAGTTCGATTTTAATTTCCGGGAGAGCCCGTGCTTGAATGGAAGGGTAACACAGCATCTCCCAGGGGTAGTTTTATTTCCTACCTTAAGGCAAGAAAGATGATAGCTAAGAGCTATATTTAAACTTAGTCCGAGTTCATGATACCGAAGCAAAGTCGCCAACTTTTCAATCCGTTCCGGTAGTGAATGAATTTCCGGATGTATTTTCAGATGAACTTCTAGGCCTTCCTCCGGAGAGAGAAATTGGTTTCGCTATTGATGTGTTGCCGAACACCAAGCCTATTTCTATTCCTCCTTATCGAATGGCTCCGGCAGAAGTGAAAGAGCTAAAGGCACAGTTGAAAGATTTGTTTGAGAAGGGGTTTGTTAGACCAAGTTCATCACCGTAGGGAGCACCAGTCCTATTCGTGAGAACGAAAGATGGTTCCTTACGGATGTGTATCGATTATAGGCAGTTGAATAAGGTGATGATAAAGAACAAATATCCTCTCCCAAGGATTGATGATTTGTTCGATCAATTACAAGGTGCCAAGAGGTTTTCCAAAATAGACTTGAGGTCTGTTTATAACCAAGTGAGAGTTAACGAAGAAAATATTCCCAAAACAGCTTTCAGAACGAGATATGGCCATTATGAATTCCGGGTGATGTCATTTGGGTTAACTAATGCTCCGACAGTGTTCATGAATTTGATGAATAATGTATTCATGCTCTCTTGGATTTATTCGTAATAGTATTCATTGACGATATTCCGGTATACTCGCACGAATCGAACATGCAAATCATTTACGTATTGTTCTTGGAATTCTTCGAACTCAAGAATTGCATGCAAAATTTTCAAAGTGCGAGTTTTCGCTGAATTCAGTGACATTTTTGGGCCATGTTATTTCAGATGATGGCATTCTAGTTGATACTCAGAAAATTAAAGCTGTGAAGACTTGGCCAAGGCCTACGACGCCACGAAGTCCGTAGTTTTCGGGATTGTGTGTTACTATAGAAGCTTAGTAGAAGGATTTTCTCTATTTCACCCCCATCGACGAAGTTAACCCGTGTCACCTAAATTTCGGTGGAATGATGCTTGTGAACGCAGCTTCCAAGAGCTCAAGGACGTATTAACTTCAGCTCCGGCCTTAACACTGCCCACGAAGGGGCCGATGGTTATGTTGAGATATTGATGCTTTCGGTATTGGGTTAGGATGTGTGTTAACGCAAAGACGGTAAAGTCATCGCTTGTGCTTCGAGACAAACTGCGAAACATGAAAAGAACTACCCAACTCATGATCTCGAATTGGTCGCGGCTATTCATGCATTAAAGATGTGGAGACATTACTTGTATGGTGTGCATGTTGATATCTATACGCATCACAAGAGTCTTCAATACATTTTCAAACAAAGAGGAGTTGAATCTCGCGCAGTAGGCGGTGGTTAGAACTATTGAAAGATTATGATGTGAGTATTTTATACCACCCCGAGAAGGCAAATGTAGTAGCTAATGTGCTTAGCTGCCGATCGATGGGCAGCCTATGTGAAGTTCCTCAGGAGAAGAAAGAATTAATTCATGAGCTCCACTAACTAGCTAATCTTGGAGTACGTCTAATTGATTCAAGTAGTGCAGGAATTGGTATTAATAATCCCACAGTTTCGTCCCTGAATATGGAAGTGAAAGAGCGTCAATATGAAGATCCTCAGTTGAGCCATTATAGAAATACATTTCATGGAAAAGAGAAGTCCCCATTTGAAACTTCTGCGGATGGAATTCTTAGATACCGAGGCAGGCTATGTGTTCCGAATGTTGCAGAATTACGTCGCCGAATTCTAGAAGAAGCTCATTATTCTCGGTATTCTATTCAACCAGGAATGACAAAGATGTATCATGATCTCAAGTTAATTTATTGGTGAGATGGAATGAAGAAAGACATAGCAGAATTTGTAGCTCAATGTCCAAATTGCCAGCAAGTGAAAATCGAACATCAAACGCCAGGAGGATTATTGCTAGCAATGGAGATTCCTACTTGGAAATGGGAAGTGATCAACATGGATTTTATTATGGGGTTACCCCGTTCCCGAGGCAAATATGATTCCATATGGGTGATCGTGGACAGACTCACGAAAGCAGATCATTTTCTTCCAGTCAGAACCACATACTCAGCAGAAGATTGTGCAAGGTTTTATCTCAAGGAGATTGTGCGACTCCATGGTATTCCGATATCCATTATCACAGATAGAGGAGCGCAATTTACATCCAAGTTCTGGAAATCTTTCCAAGAAGGTCTAGGTACCCAAGTAAAGCTTAGCACGGCTTTTCATCCGTTGCATCGACGGGCAAGCCGAACGTACCATTCAGACCTTGGAGGATATGCTAAGAGCATGTGTTATACATTTTGGTGGTATTTGGGATGACCACTTACCTCTAATTGAGTTTGCATACAACAATAGCTACCATTCCAGTTTCCAAATGGCTCCGTATGAAGCTTTATATGGAAGGAAGTGTAGATCCCCAATTGGATGGTTTGAAATAGGAGAAGTACAACTAATAGGCCCTGAGTTAATTCAACAAGTTGTAGAAAAAGTCAAGGTGATACGAGATCGATTATTGACTGCCCAAAGTTGCTAAAAATCTTATACGGACAATCGCCGGCGAGACTTAGAATTTCAAGTTGATGATTGGGTATTCTTAAAGGTGTCACCAATGAAAGGAGTGATGAGATTTTGTAAGAAAGCAAAGTTAAGTCCTCGATACATTGGACCCTATAAGATTATCCGTGTTATATCCCGCATTTTGTACGTCGGAATATTTTAAGACAATTGCGGGAAGTTAAGGGCAAGACCATCTTCAAAAAAATTATTTTAGCATAAGTTGGTTATGAATATTATTTATGAATATTATTGAACGGAAATATTGAGAAAGGCAAGGGGCAAGAAGAGAAATTCGCAAATGGGCCGTGAAAACAATGCGGAAGGCTAGGGACAAAATGGTAATATTGAAGAAAGTCGAGGGGCAAAATGGTAATTTCACCAAGGGTTCATGAAAGTTCCCCAAAGGAGTCCAAATTAGTCATGTGATGAAAAGAAAAAGGAAAGAAGGAAAAAAAAAAAAAGGATGACAAAATAAGTCATCTTTCCATGGAAATTAAAAGAAGAATCTAGAGAGAGAGGGGCATGTGCCCTCACATGCATGTAATGTATATATATATAAGAGAGGACCATCTTATAAAGAAACAAAAAAAAAAAAGATGAAGAACAACAAAGCCAAGGCCATTCGGCCAAGGCTAGAGAAAAGAAGAGAAAAGAAAAAAAAAAATTAAGTCTTCAATCCTTGGTTCAAATTATGTTCTTCAAGTATTTCTACCAAGTCAAGGATGCTCTTTAATGTGGTGCAATGGTTGGAGCAAGAAAACTATCCCTTGTGGCAAGTTACAAATTCTAGTCAAATGGAAAATTGGGGAAGAAGGTAAGATTCAATCCTTTTATATGTTTTATGGATGTTTGGACGGATTGCTACATGAAGAAATGAATGAAAGCCATGAAAATATGGATGTTGAAGTTGAGCCATGAATGTTGCATGTTGGCCGAAAATACATATATTGTTGAAGTGAAGTGATGAATTAATATTAGTTAGTAATTTGATTGTTGTGGTTATAGATGGTCCATGCATGTTGTGATATGTGGAAGTGAATGAAACTCATGAGAAAATGTAGTGTGTATGTATGGGCCGGTATGTGTGACTTGGTGTAGAGAAAATAAATTAATTTTATGTTATGTGTTGGTTGTTGTTGTGATGGATTTTATGTAATGAAAATGAAAGTTTGATTATTCAAATGGAAGTTGTGATAGTTATGGGCTGAATTGGAACGTAATATGATTTGAATATGCTTTCTTGAATTCATGGAAGTAATGTTGTAAATGTATGGAATTGTTGATATAGTTTGTGAGTTTGAAAGAAATAAAGGTATTGTTGGAGTTCTTATGGCATTTGGAAGATTTGGGTTGAAATGTCTTGAACATGTTGTGAGTTGAGTATTGATATTGTTGTTATGATTGTTGGTTTGGCCGGGTTGAATTCCCGGATTGTTGTTAATTACAATTTGCCGAGTTAGAATCTCGGGGATGGCACATTTACGGGGGAAATGCTGCCGAAATTTTTGTAGACAAACGTGCATTCAAGATTGGATTCAAAAAGGTACTAATTAAGTTTGGTAAACATGACCAAATTGTAGATTTTGGCGAATTTGGAGCTTGAATTTGGAATAGCGGAAGGAGCGGAAAAAGGTATGTAAGACCTTACTTTCTTTCTTTGGCATGTCTTAGACGTATAGGCTTGATTTCGCGCCTCGGGACTTCCCTAACTCTAGAAATCCGAGATTGAAAAAATAGTTACTATTCATTCGGTGGCATTGAACCAAAAGTGCTCGAATAATGAAAGAAAGGTCGAAACACCCTAGAACTTGCAAGAATAAGACCCGATCACCCTAAGGCTTCCATAAGCAACGTTATGAAACGTATTATACGTAAAATTGTGTACGCCGCCCTCATTCGACCGAGGCGGGCCCACTATTCCCAAACCCCTTCTTATTGTTACATTAAGCTTATTTCCATGCTATAGCTAATAAAAGTTTTTTGGATATCGTTCCTACTATTAAACTAGTAATTGTTTTAACTAAACCCTCGACCCCAAGCTATGATTTTCCTTACTAAAAGTTTACAAGTGTTTTCCAAAATATACGTTTTTCCTTAAAAACTAAGTTTCATAATATTGACGATTTTTATGACCTAAACAACGACTATAATCCTATGATGACTATGAATCTATGATGCCAATGATCCTACGATGACTATGATCCTACGATGACTATGATGGCTATGATTCTATGATACCTATGATTCTATGGGAACTATGATTCTATGATACCTATGATTCTACGCTGGAACTATGATTCTATGATATCTATGATTCTATGGGAACTATGACTCTATGGGGACTATGATTCTATGATGACTATGATCCTATGATAACTATGATTCTATGACCCGCTATGCTATGATATGTTCTATGTTGATAGTCTCGCCTTATGATTATCGTTCCTTCAAGGTGAGACAAAGCGACCATGATTATTCCATAATGCGATCGGAGGTTTAAGACCTTACGTCACTCCGATAAGTACATGATTTCCTTGGGTTTCTCTTGCATGCTAAATATGAACAAGGGTTGGGGGGATGGGAACTATGTATACTTGGAAATTGGGAAGGAACTATGTTTCATTACCACCCGGGTCGGTCACCGGCTTATCATCCCCGACGCGGGATTTATGGCGAGCCGGAGTACTCGGCGCTACGTGGGCGAGCCGCCTCGTGCGGTACTATGACCCGATATGACCAAGTAAGCATGCATGGCATCCGCCCCTGTGGGCATTCATATGCACGAGTTTACTCGCTATCCTATGATATGTTCTATGTTCTCATGCGTATATGATTCCTATGTACAGTCCTGCCGCCACTTGACACGTCACGTTCTATGTTTCTATGCGATTCTTATCGTTCATGTATACATTTCTTACTATGTTATTATTCATGCCTTACATACTCGCACACTATTAAACCGACGCGCCCTTCTTGTGGGCGCGTTTCATGCCGCGCGGTACCCCCGACGAGTAGAAGTCATTATAGAAGATGTTTTCAAAGAATGTTGGCAAGCTCCACTCGCCCCGGAGAGTTGCGAGTCGACATACACGTGCTATGGTCCATGATTACGGTTAGAGACTTTGCGGGACGGACAGTCGTGGGTCTAAGGTGTCGGCCTTAAAAAGAGTTTCTCTACGGTTGACGTGTTTTATTATACGGAGCCCTCATATTTTCAATTCGTATTTACTTTGAGAAACGTCGAAAAGATTTTGAAAAAAAAAATTTGCTATGTATTTTTACTTCGTTTTGTCTTAAGAATCCAAAGAGTTCATATGTGTAATAAGAGTTAGCGGGTTCGCTCGGCTCCGTACACGGGGTCGGGTGCCCATCACACCCTAGTAAAGTCGGGGTGTGACAATCCGCAAGGTGGGACAAGTAGCTTATGAATTGGACTTGCCTCTAGAACTTGAATCAGTCCATCCAGTTTTCCATGTCTCAATGCTCCGCAAGTGTGTTGGAGATCCTACGAGGATTGTTCCAATAGATGATGTTCAAGTGACAGAAAAGCTAGTTTATGAAGAAGAGCCCATTGTCATATTAGACAGGCAGGTACGGAGACTTCGAAATAAGGAAGTAGCTTCAGTTAAAGTCTTATGGCGAAATAACAACCAAGAAGAAATGACTTGGGAAGTAAAAGAGAGTATGAAATCCAAATACCCGCACTTATTTTAGCCCCCAGAAGAGATCCACGATGAAACATCGGGATTATGAGGTATGTATGTTTTCTTTTTTTATGCATATGGGTCGTGTGTGGCCAACTTATATTGCTATTGTGTTGTGGCCCGTGAGGCAAATGTCATCAGGTCATAGTGACCGGATGGTAGTGCCATATTACGTGATAAACTCGCGAAATTTTCTAGAATTTCGAGTGCTTAACATTCGAGGACGAATGTTCCAAATAGAGGAAGAATGTTACACCTAAATTTTTTTCCGGCTTAAGCATAAAGGAATAGACTAATGAAGTGGAATGAAGTATACGATGTCTGGG
>NW_026727918.1:0-46444 GCF_029784015.1 Lycium ferocissimum | reverse complement strand
CCTCTTCGAGTTTTGAATCGTATCAAAGTCCATTTTGATACTCGTACGACCTGTACTTACCGAAAATGATTAGTAGATATGTTGCCTCTTTGCTAGTGACCATAGTTAAAACAAACTCGTAGAAAGTTTAATGGTATATGTAAAACAATCGAGCAGCCTTTGTTCGTTGTAGAGGCAGGCCACGCTTTCTGTTACACCTCAGAAATTCCCCGTTAGTGTATAGTGAATAGACTGACGAAGGGCATGACGTATACGGTGTTTGAATAAGTAAGAAATAGTCCTTAATGTCCCTAATTAAGATTTCCAAAGACATTGGAAGTAGAAGACGAAAGTTGCCAAGGAAGCGAGTCATAAGTTGTATGTCGGGCAAGAATTACCAGTATTGAATTAATGAAGGTGTAATGACGTTTTGAAGAAGATTTATAACGACCCTTGGATTGTTAATGAAGTGTTAAACAAGTGTTAAAAGGGTCCCATAAGGATCGGAGATCAAACGAAGTGATGAAAATAAGATTCAATGAACTGATGGATTATACGGTCCGTATAATGTTATACGGTCCGTATAATAGACCGCAGAACCATCACAGTGAGCATCCCTCACTGGTGGGATTATACGGTCAGTTATATGGACCGTATAAAATTATACGGCCCGTATAATGGACCGTATAATGGTCACAGACAAGAGAAACAAAAGGGTCCATTTCACGGTCACTTATACGGACCGTATAAATTATACGGACCGTATAAGTGTCCGTATAATTGCCCGACGGATCAGATTCTGAGTTATTAAAAAGAAGACCCAAGTTCATTTAATTCATTTTCATTTCATTCCACACAAGTCAAGAACTCTCTAGAATATTCTCTACTCTTCATCCACAAGAAAACAAAGGAAATCAAAGATCAATATCAAGAAATCAAGTGAATCAAGTATAAGAAATTCATCAAAGTACATCTAAGTCAAGAAATCCCAAGAGAAGGGAACTAGGATTTTGGTGTAAGGAGAGTATTGCCACTCAAGGCTTGTTTCTACAATATCTAAGGTGAGTTTCATGATCTTCTCACATTATTTGAAGAATTGAAAAGTTGGAACACTTGGATTCTACTAGAACATAGAAAATGGGTCATAAATGTGGGAATAGTGCAAGTGTTGAGTAGTAGTTTGGGATGAATCATGAATATGGATATGTTGTAATTGAAAGTAGATTGTGAATGAAATTTAGAACATAGAATGAGCATTATACGTGGAAGAACGTAATAGTGAATTATGACTATGCTTATGGGGAAATTGAAGTGAAGTTGTGAAATGTGGATAATGTTGGTAAATGATGATTGTTAATTATGATATTATCGATGATATTACGGATGTTTGGGAGTTGATATGGAATATGGAGGAAGTCATATAAACAAAAAAAATGTTGCCCAATTTTCTCTAGCTTTAGTAAGCCCGTTCATATAATTGTGTAGCTAATGCCGATATGAATTCTCTTGAAGGTAAAACGTGTGCATTAAAGGAGAACGAGCAAGCAATAAAATAGTTAAACGACAAAGGTATGTGAGGCTAGTAGTTTCTTTCTAAGGCATGAATCTTATGACATGTAATTCCTTCTTCTTCATAAATTCCCTATCTTCAAGGAAACAAAGAGTATATGTTCATGAATAGCTATATAATATGAGAGGTGCATTATGAATACGATAATGATAATGACAAGCTTAAGTCTAAAGATCCTAGAGTTCATGATATGATGTCTTTACGAAGTTAATGATGTCGACTATGATTTATTGATGTTTTACTTATGTGTACTCACCTTAAAACGTTAGTCCCTCCAAGGTGAGATATAACTCTTATGTTTACTCCAACGTAATCGGGGGTTCACAACTTTATGTCACCCCGACACAGCTATAGTTGCCCTCAAGTTCTAATGTATGTTTTGATGATAAATGCATAATGATGTTGAATTATGATAAAGCCATGATATGCCTATGAGATGAATAATAATGATAAGTATATGATATGTACGACGATGTGATTCCACCGCGCCTAATTGGCCGGACATGTCACCGCGAAGGCGGGCTGCTTGAGATTCCACCGTGCCTAATTGGCCGGACATGTCACCGCTACGGCGGGCTGCTATGATTCCACCGCGCCTGGAAGGCCGAACACGATCACCACTAGTGGGCTGCATATGATGGTTACCCGGACGCGGGTTAACGATGATGATGTGTATGCTATGGTAGTTTCTATGATATGCTACGTATGATATATGTATAAAATGTATCTACTCAAAGAGTAAGCAGGTTATGTCTCCATTTTATGCCTTATGATTTTCCTATTATGTTCATTTCATTCATGCCTTACATACTCAGTACGATGTTCGTACTGACGTCCGTTTTCTTTGGACGTTGTGTTCATGCCCAGAGGTAGACAGGGAGGTGACCCAGATTCGTAGGAGCTACTAGCTGATTTGAGAGCACTCCACTTTTCCAGAGGTGCCATTGATTATTCTTTTGGTACATCTGTATATATTCATGTTTTGGGTATGACGGGGTCTTGTCCCGTTCATATGTCTAGTACTCTAGTAGAGGCTCGTAGATACGCTGTTGTGGGTAGTATGGTCTCACGCCTTTCATGTATATGCATGTATATATATATATATATATATATATATATATATATATATATATATATGTATATAAAGTAATACGTTTCAAATGTTATTAGTTTCCATGATCATGAGCATATATTATGAATGAGAGCGGATAAGTAACAGGATGAACGGTGTTCGGGGGTTAGTCCCGGATGCCCGTCATGGCCCGTAGCCGAGTCGTGATAAAAGTGGTATCAGAGCAGTTCAGTCCTAGGAAGTGTCTACGAGCCGTGTCTAGTAGAGTCTTGTTTATGGTGTGTTGCGCGCCACGCTAATAAACAAGAGGCTACAGGGCACTTAGGAAAAATGACCATCTTTCTTCTTATGAGATCGTGCGATAGATCCGTGTATAAGATTTAATCCTTCCTAATAAGTATGCTATGATTTCAGAAATGCCGCCAAAACGAAAAGCTAAAGCCACCCAGAAGGGCAAGACTACGATGAAAAGGAGGGCAGAAAGAGAGCCGCTTATGAATGTAGATGAGGGTGAATCACACAACGAGGCTCCATCTAATGCCTCCACTACTCCGCCTATTACGGAAGAACAAGAAGGGGCTTCAGCTCCGGCTCCTATGCCTCCAGTTCCTCCACCGGCTACCTCGGGTCAACAAGTGATCGAAGCTATTCATTAATTGAAACAGTTGGTTGCCGCCCAGGCGCAATGGCAAAATGCGAGCCCAAGCGATCGGTCAGCTAGTACTAGAGCCGTGACTTCATGAGTTTAAATCCTCTAAAATTCTTTGGGTCAAAGCCAGATGAAGACCCGCAAGGCTTTATTGATGAAATGGTGAGAACATTGCAGATTATTCATGCTTCCCAAACCGAATCTGTGGAGTTGGCATCTTATAGACTCCAGGATGTGGCGGTCTTATGGTATAATAATTGGATAGCATCAAGAAAAGAGAACGCGCCTCCTCTCGTTTGGCAAGAATTGGTAGATGCCTTTATTTATCATTATTTGCCACCCGAGGTCCGCCGAGCTAGAGCGGATAGATTTTTAAATTTAAAACAAGGGAATATGAGTGACCGGGAGTATAGCCTTCAATTTAATTCTTTGGCTAGATATGCCCCGACTATGGTAGCCGATATGGGAGATCGGGTGCATAGATTTGTGAGTGGCTTAGGGCCACATTTATTTAAAGATTGTTTGACGGCCTCATTGCAAGACGGGATGGATATCTCCCGCATTCAAGCCCATGCCCAAAATCTAGAAGGACAACAACCTCCGCAAAGGGGTGATCGTGATGTTGATAGAGGGCAAAGCAAAAAGGCCAGATCTATAGGCACAGGCAGTGATTATAGAAGGGGATCAAGGCAGACACATTCGAGATACTCAGGCCAGTCAGTGACAAGTACACCTCCCCGATTTACGGGTAGGAGATTTGATCGCTCCATTCTTTCAGGACAGGGCAAGAGTTCGAAAGCCTCTGGTTCCCAGTTTGGGGGCGATTATAGTCAGAGGAGACCACCGGTTCCCCGATACAGCCAGTGCAAAAAATTACACTCAGAGCCATGTCGCCAGGGCACAGATGCTTGTTATATTTGTGGACAGACTGGACACTTGATGCGTAATTGTCCTTCGAGGTATGGTAGAGGTGGGGTTCAAGCCACAGGATCAGCAGCTGGCTCCTCTTCAGTGCGGCCGGTAGGGCAGACTCCCCAGATCCCAGCAGGCCGAGGTAGAGGTCCAGGGGGAGCATCTACTTCAGGTGCCACCCAGCCCCGCATGTATGCTTTAGCCGGATGACAGGATCTCGAGTCCTCCCCAGACGTGGTTACAGGTACACTATCAGTATTTTCCCATGATGTGTATGCATTGATAGATCCGGGTTCCACACTATCTTATATTACTCCATATGTTGCTAATCGTATCGGGGTGAAACCCGAGCCAATCAAACCTTTTGAGGTATCCACTCCGGTTGGTGATCCCGTGATAGCTAGACAAGTATACAAAGATTGTGTAGTTGTGATATGTGATCGCCAAACTAAAGCTGATTTAGTTGAGCTGGAAATGTTAGATTTCGATGTGATTATAGGTATGGATTGCTTGGCCTCATGCTGTGCTAATGTTGATTGCCGATTGAAAGTAGTCCGATTTCAGTTTCCGGGAGAGCTCGTGCTTGAATGGAAGGGTAATACAAAGATCTCCGAGAGGTAGGTTTATTTCCTACCTTAAGGCAAGAAAGATGATAGCTAAGGGCTATATTGATTGTTATACCTCGCATTTTGTTCACTTGAACATTCCGAGTTAATGGCGGGAAGTTAAGGACAAGGTAATATTTTTTTAGAATGCATAAGTTGCATGATCATTTTTTTTGTTGATATGGAGTATTAAGGGTAAATTTGGAATAAGGAAAAACTAGGGGCTAAAGTTGGAAAAGAATTTCATAAGGTGGCCAAAGTGGCCGTGGGTCCCACCCATGGTTGGCCAATGAATTCTAGCCATTAAAGGAGATATGTGTTCATCTTATGGTGCAAGATATATAAATATGTGGGCAAAAGATGACCAAGTCAAGGAATTAGTCATCCTTTCCATTTAAAGAAAATTCTAGAAAAATTGAGAAAATTGGAGAAAAAATAGAGAGGCACATGACCGGCCATGTGCCTCTATTTGTATATATATATGTGTGTGAGTCATGAAGGCAAGACAATTTATCATTGTCACCATGGAAAATTCAAGAAAAATGGAGAAAAGAGAGAAGGGAGCAGCCGGCCAAGAAGGTTGGCAGAACAGACCCTATGGAACTGGATGAGGAAAAATTTTATTCTTCAAGCTTTTCAACTCCTTGAAAGGTCCTTATTATCATGGAGTAGTTCTTGGAACAAGAAAATCATTCGTTTTGCAAAGGACAAATCCTAGCCGTGAGTTGGAAGCAAGTGGAAGAGGTAAGGTCCTATCCCTTCTTGCATGTGTTGTGGACGTTTGAGTATATTGTGATGTGTTGAAATGGATGAAATTCATGAAGTTGTGTGTGTGTGGAGGTTGGCTGAATATATGGGCTGGTTGTGTAGAAAAGATGAACTAACATTATTTAGTGTTCTAGTGATGTTGTTGTGGATATTATGATGTAAAATGAATGTTTGATGACTCATGTCAAAGTTGTAGTGTTGCGGGCTGTTTTGGAGAATTAATGTGATTTCAATATGGCTTCTTGCATTAATGAAAACGATGTTGCTAACGTATGGAATTGTTGATATAGTTTATGAATTCGGAAGAATGAAATGTGTTGCCATGGCTCTTATGGAATATGGTAAGTTTCGGGTGGCATTACATGTTGGCCGGGCTGTTTGGATGTTGTGTGGATTGCTTGAAATGTTTTTGAATCTTGTTTGAATGGTGTCGGATTAATACTTGAACGTATGATCAATAATGTCGGCTTGATTGCATATGGTTGAATTGAATAAATGGAATGTCGATGGGTTATGTAGAAAGGAATTATTAATGTTAAAATGCGTTTTGAATCACTTATGGATATTGTTAGTGTGGTTGTTGGTTTGGTTGTTGTTGATTTGGCCGAGTTGAATTCTCGGGGATGTTGAAGTTATAGGGGAAATGCTGCCGAAATTTTTGTAGACAAAGTGTTAGTTCGGAATTGGACTCTTGAGTGTTTATGGCTAATGGTTGATATTTAATGACATTACTGTAGATCGTGAGAAGCCGAGACTTAAGTGTGACTAGCGTAGGGAGCGGCTAAGGTATGTAAAGCTCACCCCTTCTTTCTTTGGCATGTCTTAGTTGAAAATAAGTTATGACACGAATTATGAGGTAACTCTATTATGGTGATCCGAGCATGTTCATGATTCTTATTGGCTCTTGATATTCGTATTCTTAATGTGGTCAAATCATGGTCCTTATGTCACTTGTATAATTAAAATTTTAAAAGTTGCACAAAAGTTTTGTTTTCAAAAGAGTTTTGCTTTAAAACGATTCCGTAACTACGAACGAGCGTAACTTTCACAGAAGGGCTCGGATTGCTTCGATATGTTCGTGGCAAGTCCTAAAGTGAATAAGGTTCGTAACTTTCATAGGCGGGCCCGGGTTGGGTTGACGCTCGCCCGTGGGTCCCGCGACTTTCTATGTTTGATTCCAACGACCTATTTTTAAAAAGAACTTAATACGACCATTTTTCCGACCCCTGAGTGTGATTATATCCTTATCTATTGAGTCTGAAAGGACGATCTGTATACTTATGATTCTGATACGTAGTTATGATTTCTAGCATTCTGTTTGATATGTTTCCGAATAACGTCCGAAAGATATTTGATACAACTACGGTCCGATTTTCAAAATGATGCTTCGATTTGATTACTTCATTGAGTCCATGGAATCATTTATGTGCTTATGGTTTCTCACTACTCTGCTCGTGCAAGCTCAATATGTCTTTCACCGAGTCCCGGCCGGCACGTATTCGTGCAACTTCTCGCATTATTCACCAAGTCCTCACTGTAGGTCCGGTACGACCGAGTCCCGAAAGGGCCGGTACGGTATATGATGATATGATTATTTACCGAGTCCCGAAAGGGCCGGGTACGACCGAGTCCCGAAAGGGCCGGGTACGGTATATGATGCTATGATTATTTACCGAGTCCCTTGCTAGCGGGGCCGGGACACGCTATTCACCGAGTCCCTCACTGTAGGCCGGGTACGTATGTATATATATGTATATGGACATGCATACATGATATGATGACATGATTATGATATGATTTTACTTACCGAGTCCCTCACTAGAGGGCCGGGACACGCTATATGTATATATATGATGATTATATGATTTTGATATGCATGATAAACGTTTTCGAAGGCAAGTCTTATGATTTCGGTACTCTTACTTCGGTATGATCCCGCTTATTATGTTTCATGCTTTACATACTCAGTACATATTCCGTACTGACCCCCTTTCTTCGGGGGCTGCGTTTCATACCGCGTAGGTACACCCAGGTGAGCGGAAGATATTAGCAGAAGATGTTCCAGCGGGATTGGCGAGCTCCATTTGCTCCGGAGTGCCGCCAAGTCAGAGTATTATGTTATGGTTTCATGTTCCGTGTTAGATACTTTGCAGACAGTGTCGTGGGTATAGGATGTCGGTTATGTAAGCGGCTACATAAGCCGATGTATTATTATGTATTGTATTCTAAGTTTCATATGTTACAGATTTATTTGATTTGAAAAGATGAAAAGCATATTTGGCTTTCCGAAAAGCTTCCGTTATGTAATTATGTTATGGTTAAGGGCCCGGTGTGATTGTGAATGTCATAAGAGTCAGCGGGTTCGCTCGGCCCTAGGTAAGGGTCGGGTACCCATCACACCCTATCGGATTAAGGGTGTGACAATTTGGTATCAGAGCAGTTCGTCCTAGGGGTTGTCTGCAAAGTCGTGTCCGGTAGAGTCCTGTTTATGGTGTGAAGCCAGCCACATTTATAAACAGGAGGCTACGGGGCATCTAGGGTGGTTACTCTTCTTTCACCTCTTAGATCGTGCCATAGAGCCGAGACATAGGAGATGGGATTCCTGTCACTAACCTTTGATTTCAGCAGAATAACGACATCGATCGAAGAAAGTGACCGATGATATTGGAAGCTATGAAGCACGCAGGTAAGTAAAGGTACGAAATATATATGTCGAGTACGGTATTGATATACGATTGAAATGTAAAGTTGGAAAGTAAAAGGGAAAGTAGACAGGAAAGTGTGACACGCGTGGTCGTGTTAACTGTATAAGGTAAGTCCATTATTTTCAGACCGTTATGGATATTGGAAGCCCTGTGTGGCTGTGATATAATACGATATGATATGATACATACATATATGCGATGGCCCTGTGAGGCAATGTTGGTATTTCTTGCGTGCAGGTTTTGGATAGTAAGGAATACAGAGGAAACTCTGCCGAAATTTTTCTGGAAATAATACGAGAGTAAGATGTAAGTTTGGAATATGTCTGGAAAAAGGTCATATGAATAGTAATGATGGGATTTGACGAAGCCGTAAGTGCGGCTGCCCTTTTGGAAGAACAAGTTAAATTGCGGAATTAGCAATAATAGTAAGCAGGAGGTCGATGGGGATATGGTAATAAGGAATTTGGAATGGACTAGCGATATTAAGAGATAATTTAGGAAGGATTGGTAAGTTTGGGTAGAGTGATAAATTAAGACGTCGCCTGAGTCGATAAGTAGGAGGAAAATACGATGAGATTATGGTTAGACGGAAGTAAGGATACGATTAAGACAAGAGTATGAAGAAAGAGAATTGTGACGAATAGGAACGTATGGACAAGATAGCTGATGAGAGGTGTTACGAGGACGATTTGGAAGATGTTAAGATTCCGATTTACTCCAGGTTACGTGACAAAGGTCGTGCGGTGAGGTGGACGCGATCGTACTAGCATTAAGGCACCTGATTTTATTAAAGTTTCAAGGTTAAGCGTGCTAAGATGAGAGTAATTTCAGGATGGGTGACCCCCTGGGAAATTTTCTGAAAGTCCTACAAATTCGGATGCATGAGGCAAATGAGAAGCTGGAGTAATTTAAAGGAAATTTGAGTCTGCGGAGTGGGCAGAAACCGTAAGAGGACGCGTAGGACAGGGCGGATCAGGTTGGTGAAGAGAAGGAGTTAACGGAAAGAGAAAGTAAGGACGAAGCGAGACAATAGTGTAGTAAAAGGTTATGACGTGTGTAACTGAGGGCACAAGTTCCACAAGTGACGGGACGGTGAAAGACCAATTATAGGAAGATAGGAAACAAGGTAGAATGGATGCTAGAAAATGACCGGGATGATACGGATAAACGTGGGTGAATGGAGTACGTTTGAAAATGAGAGAAGGATTATGTGGGAGTAGAGTGTGTTCTGAGAGACACAAAGATAGCATAAGATTCCTCTTGTGCAAAATAAGAGATAGGCATAAATGGAAGAAACGACAAGGGGAGGCCAAAGAAAGCACCAAGATATGCCGGGATAAAGATAATATTCCGAGAGAACTTTGGATACTTATTGTCGGAGTAAGAGTATTGTCTAATTGGGATCGGAAGTAAGGACATGAGGCAAGTATAAATAGATAATGATATAAGTACACCCCTAAAGGGGGGAAGCGGGTGAGAGGAAACGCAAGGATGAGATAGGAGTAATTGACACGGTAATATTGATACGGATGTCTGAGCTACAATGAGACCCCCTTGCTGAAATAAGTTAGGAAGATCGAAAAACCAGCAATAAGTGGATGAAGTTAGGATGGTATTTAAGGTAATGTGAGAAGTTTTTGCAAAGACTTTGAATGACAGGACGCTAGGAAGTGGACGTGTATGAAGGATAACGATCCTACACTAGAATAAGGGCCGAGATGTTGACTATGGAAGTGTCCGCTAATGCTATTGTAACCTGTCAGTAATGAAGGAGAGGGAATAGGAAATCCTTTACGGTAGGAAGTGAGGAAGTTAAGGGTGACCAAAGGAAGGGAAAGGAATATGACAAAATAGGACGAGCGGGAATTAGTATGAATAAGAAATACAGAGCAGGACGAAAGAACCACGTCTAAGATTGAACGTACTGTATATAAGTTGTACAAGGACGTTGATGCCATCTGTGAGTATTGGTATGCTAAGAATAAGACTAAGTAAGTATTTGATAAGAAGAACGAAGGTTTAGCAAGGACAAGGCGGTTGTGACATTTCGGGGACACTACGGAAAAATGTAACGATGGTTTAAGCCAATTACAAAAATGGAATTAGTGCTGAGGGCAGACGAGGCACAGCTATGGTTGAACTAAGGATCTGTTTCGATACCGGAAGCTAGATGAGAGAAGAGAAGACAAGGTAGAACGTAAGGATTAATAAGGCAACGCTGAGGTATTTCTTGGGCTAATCTGAATGCCTTCGCGTATTCTTGCAGAGATTGCGACATAATGTGTGACAGGAGAAAAATCTTCGAGCTAAAGGTACCAAAGGATGTCGGTAAGGAGAAATGAACCCAAAAGGACATTCGGAATAACAGTGACAGTTGGAGCAAAAAGGAACAGCGAGGAGAAAGCTTGGAAAGACTTTTGAAGGGAAGAGAGAATGCTGCTCTCATGAAGGAAAATAAAAGAGTCCACCGGAAGTTAGAAGAAGGTTTATGGACCACTAAGAAATCCAAATGTAAGAATATATGCTATGGAATCACGGGAGGTATCAACGTGAAACTGTATATAACTATAATGATAAGAAGTCTGCGTCGAAAAGCCAATAACAAATAAGGACTGATAAAAGGACAATCAAGACTGCAATGATAGAGATAAATATTTGAATGAGAGTGAGATACTAGCTGAATTCTGGTAAAATACACGAGGGCTGAGAAGTGGGAGAAGTGCATTGCAGGCAATAAAGGGATTAAGTAAGAATGAGGAAGGAATATAATCGATGGATGAGATTGCATGCTGTGATGATAAAGGGAACCCCCCAAGATCCTTAGAAGACCTTACGAAACTAGTTGAACATTCGAGGACGAATGTTCTAAAGGGGGGAAGGATTTTATACCTCGCATTTTGTACATTTGAATATTCCGAGTTAATGGCGGGAAGTTAAGGACAAGGTAATATTTTTTTAGAATGCATAAGTTGCATGATCATTTTTTTTGTGTTGATATGGAGTATTAAGGGTAAATTTGGAATAAGGAAAAACTAGGGGCTAAAAGTTGGAAAAGAATTTCATAAGGTGGCCAAAGTGGCCGTGGGTCCCACCCATGGTTGGCCAATGAATTCTAGCCATTAAAGGAGATATGTGTTCATCTTATGGTGCAAGATATATAAATATGTGGGAAAAAGATGACCAAGTCAAGGGAATTAGTCATCCTTTCCATTTAAAGAAAATTCTAGAAAAATTGAGAAAATTGGAGGAAAAATAAGAGGCATGACCGTCATGTGCCTCTATTTGTATATATATGTGTGTGTGAGTCACGAAGGCAAGACAATTTATCATTCTCACCATGGAAAATTCAAGAAAAATGGAGAAAAGAGAGAAGGGAGCGGCGCCAAGAAGAGGTGGCGAGAGCAACCGATGGAACTGTATGAGGAAAAATTTTATTCTTCAAGCTTTTCAACTCCTTGAAAGGTCCTTATTATCATGGAGTAGTTGTTGGAACAAGAAAATCATTTGTTTTGCAAAGGACAAATCCTAGCCGTGAGTTGGAAGCAAGTGGAAGAGGTAAGGTTCTATCCCTTCTTGCATGTGTTGTGGACGTTTGAGTATATTGTGATGTGTTGAAATGGATGAAATTCATGAAGTTGTGTGTGTGTGGAGGTTGGCCGAATGCATGGGCTGGTTGTGTAGAAAAGATGAACTAACATTATTTAGTGTTCTAGTGATGTTGTTGTGGATATTATGATGTAAAATGAATGTTTGATGACTCATGTCAAAGTTGTAGTGTTGCGGGGGTGTTTTGGAGAATTAATGTGATTTCAATATGGCTTCTTGCATTAATGAAAACGATGCTGCTAACGTATGGAATTGTTGATATAGTTTATGAATTCGGAAGAATGAAATGTGTTGCCATAGCTCTTATGGAATATGGTAAGTTTTCGGGTGGCATTACATGTTGGTAAGCTGTTTGGATGTTGTGTGGATTGCTTGAAATGTTTTTGAATCTTGTTTGAATGGTGTCGGATTAATACTTGAACGTATGATCAATAATGTCGGCTTGATTGCATATGGTTGAATTGAATAAATGGAATGTCGATGGGTTATGTAGAAAGGAATTATTAATGTTAAAATGCGTTTTGAATCACTTATGGATATTGTTAGTATGGTTGTTGGTTTGGTTTTGTTGATTTGGCCGAGTTGAATTCTCGGGGGATGTTGAAGTTATAGGGGAAATCTTGCCGAAATTTTTGTAGACAAAGTGTTAGTTCGGAATTGGACTCTTGAGTGTTTATGGCTAATGGTTGACATTTAATGACATTCTTTGTAGATCGTGAGAAGCCGAGACTTAAGTGTGACTAGCGTAGGGAGCGGCTAAGGTATGTAAAGCTACTTCCCTTTCTTTCTTTGGCATGTCTTAGTTGAAAATAAGTTATGACACGAAATTACGAGGTAACTCTATTATGGTGATCCGAGCATGTTCATGATTCTTATTGGCTCTTGATATTCGTATTCTTAATGTGGTCAAATCATGGTCCTTATGTCACTTGTATAATTAAAATTTTAAAAGTTGCACAAAGTTTTGTTTTTCAAAAGAGTTTTGCTTTAAAACGATTCGGTAACTACGAACGGCGTAACTTTCACAGAAGGGCTCGGATTGCTTCGATATGTTCGGGGTCAGTCCTAAAGTGAATAAGGTTCGTAACTTTCATAGGCGGGCCCGGATTGGGTTGACGCTCGCCGTGGGTCCCGCGACTTTCTATGTTTGATTCGAACGACCATTTTTTTAAAAGGAACTTAATACGACCATTTTTTTCGACCCGAGTGTGATTATATCCTTATCTATTGAGTACGAAAGGACGATGTTTATATACTTATGATTACGATACGTAGTTATGATTTCTAGCATTACATTTGATATGTTTCCGAATAACGTCCGAAAGATATTTGATACAACTACGGTCCGATTTTCAAAATGATGCTTGATTTGATTACTTCATTGAGTCCATGGAATGATTTATGTGCTTATGGTTTCTCGCTACTTTCTGCTCGTGCAAGCTCGATATGTCTTTCACCGAGTCCCGGGCCGGGTACGTATTCGGTGCAACTTCTTTGCATTATTCACCGAGTCCCTCGCTGAGGGGGCCGGGTACGGCCGAGTCCCGAAAGGGCCGGGTACGGTATATGATGATATGATTACTTACCGAGTCTCGAAAGGGCCGGAGGTACGATCGAGTCCCGAAAGGGCCGGGTGCGGTATATGATGCTATGATTATTTACCGAGTCCCTTGCTAGCGAGGCCGGGACACGCTATTCACCGAGTCCCTCACTAGAGGGCCGGGTACGATATGTATATATATGTATATGGACATGCATACATGATATGATGACATGATTATGATATGATTTTACTTACCGAGTCCCTCACTAGAGGGCCGGGACACGCTATATGTATATATATGATGATTATATGATTTTGATATGCATGATAAACGTTTTTCGAAGGCAAGTCTTATGATTTCGGTACTTTCTTTACTTCGGTATGATCCCGCTTATTATGTTTCATGCTTTACATACTCGGTCATATTATCGTACGACCCCTTTCTTCGGGGCTGCGTTTTATGCCGCGTAGGTACACCCGGGTGAGCGGAAAGATATTATGAGAAGATGTTCCGGCGGGATTAGCGAGCTCATTTGCTCGGAGCCCGCCAAGTCAGAGTATTATGTTATGGTTTCATGTTCCGTGTTAGAGACTTTGCAGACAGTGTCGTGGGTATAGGATGTCGATTATGTAAGCGGTTGCATAAGCCGATGTATTATTATGTATTGTATTCTAAGTTTCATATGTTACAGATTTATTTGATTTGAAAAGATGAAAAGCATATTTGGCTTTCCGAAAAGCTTCCGTTATGTAATTATGTTATGGCTAAGGGCCCAGTGTGATTGTGAATGTCATAAGAGTCAGCGGGTTCGCTTGGCCCTAGGTAAGGGTCGGGTGCCCATCACACCCTATCGGATTAAGGGTATGACATTGATCACTTAGTCCGAGTTCACGACGCTGAAGCAAAGTCGCCAACTTTCCAAACCATTCCGGTAGTAAGTGAATTTCCGGATGTATTCCCAGATGAACTTCCAGGCCTTCCTCCGGAAAGAGAGATTGATTTCGCCATTGATGTGTTGCCGGATACCAAACCTATTTCTATCCCTCCTTATCGAATGGCTCCGGCAGAATTGAAGGAGTTAAAGGCGCAGTTAAAAGATTTGCTCGAGAAAGGGTTCATTAGACCCAGTTCCTCACCATGGGGAGCACCAGTCTTGTTTGTAAGAAAGAAAGATGGCTCCCTACGAATGTGCATCGACTATAGGCAGTTGAATAAAGTGACAATAAAAAACAAATATCCTCTTCCAAGAATTGATGATTTATTTGATCATTACAAGGCGCCAAGTGATATTCCAAGATAGACTTGAGGTCGGGTTATCATCAAGTAAGAGTTAGGGAAGAAGACATTCCTAAGACAGCTTTCAGAACGAGATATGGCCATTATGAATTCCGAGTGATGTCATTTGGGTTAACTAATGCTCCAGCCGTATCCATGAATTTAATGAATAATGCATTCAGGCCTCTCTTGGATCTTTTGTAATAGTATTCATTGATGATATTCTGGTGTACTCTTGTACAGAATCAGAACATGCAGACAATTTACGTATTGTTCTTCGAATTCTCCGAACTCGGGAATTGTATGCGAAATTTTCAAAGTGCGAGTTTTGGCTAAATTCTGTGACATCTTGGGTCTTGTTATTTCAGATCATGGCATTCGAGTTGACACTCAGAAAATTGAAGCTGTGAAGACTTGGCCAAGGCCTACGACGCCTACAAAAGTTCGTAGTTTTCTGGGATTGGCGGGTTATTATAGAAGATTCGTAGAGGGCTTTTCATCTATTTCAGCCCCGTTGATGAAGCTAACCCAGAAGTCAGTTAAATTTCAGTGGAACGATGCTTGTGAGCGTAGTTTCCAAGAATTGAAGGACAGGTTGGCCTCAGCCCCAGTTTTAACACTTCCAGAAGGGCCAGATGGCTATGTTGTGTATTGTGATGCTTCTGGCGTGGGGCTAGGATGTGTATTGATGCAACACGGTAAAGTCATCGCTTATGCTTCGAGGCAGCTGTGGAAACATGAAAAGAACTACCCAACTCATGATCTCGAATTGGCTACAGTCATTCATGCGTTAAAAATGTGTAGACATTATTTTTATGGTGTGCACGTTGATATCTATACAGATCACAAGAGTCTCCAATATATTTTCAAACAGAAGGATTTGAACCTGTGGCAAAGGCGGTGGTTAGAATTATTGAATGATTATGATGTGAATATTTTATATCACCCCAGAAAGGCAAATGTAGTAGCTGATGCGCTTAGCTGCCGATCTATGGGTAGCTTATGTGAAGTTCCCTTGGAGAAAAAAGAGTTGATTCATGAACTCCACGAATTAGCTAATCTTGGAGTACGTTTAATTGATTCAGGTGGTGCAGAAGTTAGTGTTAGAGATCCCATAGTTTCATCCTTGAATATGGAGGTAAAGGAGCGGCAATATGAATATCCTCTAATGAGCCATTATAGAGATATATGTCATGAAAAGAGAAGTCTCCATTTGAAACGTCTATAGATGGGATTCTTAGATACCGAGGCAGGATATGTGTTCCGAACGTTGCAGAATTGCGTCGTCGAATCCTAGAGGAAGCTCATTATTCTTGGTATTCTATTCATCCAGGAGCAACAAAGATGTACCATGATCTCAAAATGATATATTGGTGGGATGGCCTAAAAAAGGACATAGCAGAATTTGTAGCCCAATGCCCAAATTGCCAGCAAGTGAAGATTGAACATCAAAAGCCAGGAGGATTATTGCAAGCAATGGAAATTCCTATTTGAAAATGGGAAGTAATTAATATGGATTTTATCGTGGGATTACCTCGTTCTCGAGGCAAGCATGATTCTATATGGGTGATTGTGGACAGACTCACAAAAGCAGCTCATTTTCTTCCTGTCAGAACCACCTACTCAGCGGAAGATTATGCGAGGCTGTATATCAAGGAGATTGTGAGACTTCATGGGGTACCGATGTCTATTGTTACAGACAGAGGAGCACAATTTACAGCTAAATTCTGAAAATCCTTCCAAGAAGGTTTGGGTACTCTAGTAAGGCTCAGCACGGCATTTCATCCGCAGACTGATGGACAAGCTGAACGTACCATACAGACCTTGGAGGATATGCTAAGGGCATGTGTTCTAGATTTTGGTGGTAGTTGGGACGACCACTTACCCCTAATTGAGTTTGCATATAATAATAGCTATCATTCCAGTATCCAAATGGCTCCGTATGAAGCTTTATATGGAAGAAAGTGCAGATCTCCAATTGGATGGTTTGAAATAGGAGAAGTACAATTAATAGGTCCTGAGTTGATCCAACAAGCAGTGAAAAAGGTCAAGGTGATCCGAGATCGATTGTTGACAGCCCAAAGTCGCCAAAAGTCTTATGTGGACAACCGCCGGCGAAATCTAGAATTTCAGGTCGACCATTGGGTGTTCTTGAAGGTATCACCAATGAAAGAGGTAATGATATTTGGTAAGAAAGGAAAGTTAAGTCCTCGATATATTAGACCCTACAAAATCATCCGCTAGGTGGGTCAAGTGGCGTATGAATTGGACTTGCCTTCAGAGCTTGAATTAGTTCATCCAGTTTTCCATGTCTGAATGCTCCGCAAGTGCGTTGGAGATCCTACGAGGATTGTGCCGACAGATAATGTCCAGGTGACAAAAAGGCTAGCTTATGAAGAAGTGCCCATTGCCATATTAGACAGGCAAGTACGGAGACTTTGGAATAAGGAAGTGGCTTCAGTTAAAGTCTTGTGGCGAAATAACAACCGAGAAGAGAATACTTGAGAAGCGGAAGATAAGATGAAATCCACATATCCGCACTTATTTCAGCCCCCGGAAGAAATTTATGATGAGACATCGGGATTATGAGGTATGTATGCTTTCTTTTATGTACATGAGTCGTGTGTGGCCAATTTATACTGCTATTATGTTGTGGCCCTGTGAGGCAAATGTTATTATGGGTTGTTGTGACAGGATAGTAGTGCTAAATTACAGGGGAAACTCTGGCGAAATTTTTATAGAATTCCCGATAACTTAACATTCGAGGATGAATATTCCAAAAGGGGGGAAGAATGTTACACCTCAGAAATTCCCCGTTAGTGTATAGTGAATAGACTGATGAAGGGCATGAAGTATACGGTGTTTGGATAAGTAAGAAATAGTCCTTAATGGCCCTAATTAAGATTTTCAAAGACATTGGAAGTAGAAGACGAAAGTTGCTAAGGAAAGCGATTCATAAGTTGTATGTCGGGCAAGAATTACGAGTATTGAATTAACGAGGGTGTAATGACGTTTTGAAAAAGAGTTATAACGACCCTTGGATTGTTAATGAAGTGTTAAACAAGTGTTAAGAGGGTCCCATAAGGATCAGATATCAAACGAAGTGATGAAAATAAGATTCAATGAATTGATGGATTATACGGTCGATTATACGGTCCGTATAATGTTATACGGTCCGTATAATAGATCGCAGAACCATCACAGTGAGCATCCCTCACTGGTGGGATTATACGGTCAGTTATACGGATCGCATAAAATTATACTGCCCGTATAATGGTCACAGAGAAGAGAAACCAAAGGGTCCATTTCACGGTCACTTATACGGACCGTATAAATTATACGGACCGTATAAGTGTCCGTATAATTGCCCGACGGATAAGATGTTGAGTTATTAAAAAGAAGACACAAGTTCATTTAATTCATTTTCATTTCATTCCACACAAGTCAAGAACTCTCTAGAATATTCTCTACTCTTCATCCACAAGAAAACAAAGGAAATCAAAGATCAATATCAAGAAATCAAGTGAATCAAGTGTAAGAAATTCATCAAAGTTCATCTAAGTCAAGAAATCCCAAGAGAAGGGAACTAGGGTTTCGGTTTAAGGAGAGTATTGTCACTCAAGGCTTATTTCTACACTATCTAAGGTGAGTTTCATGATCTTCTCACATTATTTGAAGTATTGAAAAGTTGGAACACTTGGATTCTACTAGAACATAGAAAATGGGTCATAAATGTGGGAATAGTGCTAGTGTTGAGTAGTAGTTTGGGATGAATCATGAATATGGATATGTTGTGATTGAAAGTAGATTGTGAATGACATTTAGAACATGGAATGAGCATTATAAGTGGAAGAACATAATAGTGAATTATGACCATGCTTATGGGGAAATTGAAGTGAAGTTGTGAAATGTGGATAATGTAGGTAAATGATGATTGTTAATTATGATATTATGAATGATATTATGGATGTTTGGGAGTTGATATGGAATATGGAGGAATTCATATAAACAAAGGAAATGCTGCCTAATTTTCTCTAGCTTTAGTAAGCCCGTTCATATAATTGTGTAGCTAATGCCGATATGAATTCTCTTAAAGGTAAAACGTGTGCATTAAAGGAGAACAAGCAAGCAATAGAATAGTTAAACGATAAAGGTATGTGAGGCTAGTCCTTTCTTTCTAAGGCATGAATCTTATGACATGTAATTCCTTCTTCTTCTTCTTCTTCATGAATTCCCTATCTTCAAGGAAACAAAGAGTCTATGTTCATGAATAGCTATATAATATGAGAGGTGCATTATGAATACGATAATGATAATGACGAGCTTAAGTCTAAAGATCCTAGAGTTCATGATATGATGTCTTTACGAAGTTAATGATGTCGACTATGATTTATTGATGTTTTACTTATGTGTACTCACCTTAAAACCTTAGTCCCTCCAAGGTGAGATATAATGCTTATGATTACTCCATAACGTAATCGGGGGTTCACAACCTTATGTCACCCCGACACAGCTATAGTTGCCCTCAAGTTCTAATGTATGCTTTGATGATAAATGCATAATGATGTTGAATTATGATAAAGCCATGATATGCCTATGAGATGAATAATAATTATAAGTATATGATATGTACGACGATGTGATTCCACCGCGCCTAATTAGCCGGACATGTCACCGCGAAGGCGAGGCCGCTGAATTCCACCGTGCCTAATTGGCCGGACATGTCAACACTACGGCGGGCTACTAGATTCCACCGCGCTGGAAGACAAACACGATCACCACTATTGGTGCATATGATGGTTACCCGGACGCGGGTTAACGTTGATGATGTGTATGCTATGGTAGTTTCTATGATATGCTACGTATGATATATGTATAAAATGTATCTACTCAAAGAGTACGCAGGTTATGTCTCCATTTTATGCCTTATGATTTTCCTATTATGTTCGTTTCATTCATGCAAACATACGCGATCTGATATTCGTGTTGACGTCTGTTTTCTTTGGACGCTGTGTTTATGCCCACAGGTAGACAGGGAGGTGACCCAGATTTGTAGGAGCTACTAGCTGATTTGAGAGCACTCCACTTTTTTGGAGGTGCCATTGATTATTCTTTTGGTACATCTGTATATATTTATGTTTTGGGTATGACGGGGTCTGTCCGAGTCCATATATCTAGTACTACTAGTAGAGGCTCGTAGATACGCGTTGTGGGTAGTATGGTCTCACGGTCTTTATATATATATATATATATATATATATATATATATATATATATATATATATATATATATATATATATATATATATATATTAGTTTGAAAGCCTAAAGGGCCTATGCATATAAAGTAAATACGTTTCAAATGTTATTAGTTTCCATGATCATGAGCATATATTATGAATGAGAGCGGATAAGTAACAGGATGAGCGGTGTTCGGGGGTTAGTCCCGGACGCCCGTCATGGCCAATAGACGGGTCGTGACACTTTCCCTTTTTTTTTTGGCTATCTTTGATCGTACTCTGTAGATCTTTGGTTTTGCTAGAGAGTTTGGTATTCCTCTTCAACAAATTGCTCCCATTTATGGTCAAGAAAAGTTGTTGACGACTTGATGTTGCCTTAGCTTGTGCCGTCAGATAAACTTTGTTTGATATTTCTGGTTGTTGTTGAAGGCTTGATTTCCATTTCGTCTATCTTGATAGTCATGTCATGCAATTCGGCATATCGAGCACCTCTTCAATTTGATCGACATACTTGATGCTTGATTGCATTACCCTTATGTAGGATTTGCCTGAGAGAATTTGTGAAAAACAAAAACTCTTTGGGTTTTTGATGAATAGGACACAGTGGCTCGGATGACGTCTCGTAATCATAGCCATCACGTATAACCATTTCACCTGCGAAACTTTAGATCAATTGTTAACAAAATAGAAGTAACAAACTGATAGATAAAGTGAGAATGAAACCGTCTGGCTTATTATGGCTATGCCACGATGGCCTAATAACGCCTTTGTCATGCTTGGCGATCTCGGTTTTTTTTCAACTTTATGACTTCGTTGTTCCTGCATTCAAAGAAAAATTCTTAGTCTGGGAGACTGATTCGTGTTGGCTTTGCCTCGCTGTCCTGATACTTCTGCTTTTCGTATGTGAGCTTGTCTGGTGTTGAAATGTAGCCTTGGTGGAATTTTTGAGGACCCTCCTAAAAAATTCTGCCCCAGTCTAGCACATAGAAGAACTCTAAACTTTCTCGTAAGTTGTGATGTCGTTAACTATGGAATTTTGGAGGTCTCACCTCAAAAACTTTTCCCCATTTTCAATGATTCAATACTCTCGTGTATATATATATATATATATATATATATATATATTGTAGGGGTATGTCACTTGTAAAAATTTTTTAGATCTTCTCAAAAATTCTGCAACGATTTTGAATGTATCGATGAACTTTCGCGTCCAATCTTGTGATGGAAATTTTGAGATCCTCTCACAAAAATCTGCTCCAATTGAGAATGTATTGGCGAACTCTCGTGACAAATTTGAATTTGGAAATTTTGAGATCTCTTCAACAATTCTTTTCTTTAAGTTCGGATGTATTGACAAAATCTCGCGCCGAGTCTTGTGAAAGAATTTTTGAGACCCTTTCAAAAAATTTGTCCTAATTTTAAATCGTGTTGACGATCTTTTGTGCCGAACCTCGAATTGAAATTTTTTGAGACCCTCTCAAAAATTTTTATCCCAGTTGAAGATGTGTTGGCGACCTCTCGTGCCAAGTTTTATGAAGTAATTTTTGAGATCTTTGTCAAAAATTCTGCCCCAGTTGAAGTTATGTTGGTAAACTCTCGTGCCATTTCTGTTTTTTTTTTTTTGGAATTTTTGAGACCCTGTCAAAAATTCTGCCCCAGTTTAAGGTGTTGGATTGGTTAATTCTTAAGCTGAACTATCGAGGGAAGAAATTTTGCTCTTCTCAAAATTTCTGCCCCAATTTGAGGCTTTGGACCGGCTAACTCTCAGACCAGATTTGTTTGACTGAATTTTTGAGATTCTCTCAAAAAATATTCTGCCCCAGTTGGGTATGTTAGGTAAGCTCCTGCATCAATTCCAAGCTTTATTTTGAAGTCTCATCTTTGTGGCTTCCTAGGGTTTTCTTGGATTTTTTGTTCGGTACGACTGAGCTTACACAGCACCTATGTATCCCGTAATGACAGGAATCAGGTCGAACGTAGTTTAGACTAAAGGTTGAAATTTTTCTGATAAAGTGACCGAGTCCTACATAGACTGCCTACGTATCCCACCTCGGGAAATCAGGTCATTGTGTAGTTCATGTTACAAGAAATATCATTTAAATTTTTAATGCAAAGAGCAAGACCAAACCCGATATGGGTTTTCTACGTATCTCTGCCGTAAGAGATAGGTCAAATATAGTTTGATTACAAGAAAAAGGTGCGATTACAAGAGAACAAAAGAAACCATTTTCTATGACGTCTGAGTTGGTAGCCTTATGTAACGCCATGCCATCAGTTTGGAGAAATCACCTTGTTGTCGATTAATTCTTGGATCTTGCGTTTAAGGTAAATACACATCTCCGTATCGTGTCCCACCATTCCTAAATGATAAGCATGTCGCTGATCAGCTCTGTACCATTTGTTCAGAGGATTAACCGGCTTTTCTTTGATTGGGTGGAGTATACCCGCTGCTTTCAACCTTTCATAAAGCTAGATCTGGGATTCGGCTGCTGGTGTAAATATGGCGGATACTCCTTCCTCCTTTTCTTTCAATACTCCCATAGTTCTAGCAACTCGTAGTGCAGCACGGTTTGTGATTTTCCTAATTTTGAAACCGTCTTCCAAGGCTTCTCCCATCTTGACGATTTCGGAGAATTTTTGGCCTATCATGCACAACATCCTGTCATAGTATTCGGGATTTAGGACCTTGATGAAAGCGGTAGTTAACTCGTCTTCACTCATCGGAGGTTGCACCCGTGCAGCTTCTACTCTCCATCGGACAACATATTCACGAAAATTCTCCATGGGTTTCTGTTTTACCTTTTCGAGGTAATATCGATCGGGGACTGTGTCCATGTTGAACTGAAACCTTTTCATGAATGATTTAGCCATGTTTTCCCATGTGATCCATTGGCGCAAATCTTGTGTGGTGCACCATTCCAAGACTTCCCTAGTCAAGCTTTGACTGAATAGCCTCATGATCAGAGCTTAGTTCTTCTTTACCTCGATCAGTTGATCACAGTAAGATCGCAAGTGGGCCTTGTGGTTTCCAGTTCCATTGAAAAATTCAAATTTGGGCACCTTGAAACCTTCGAGCAAATCCAAATCTGGGTGCATGCAAAAACCATCGTATCTTAGACCAGTTGCCTTACGAGTGGCTCTTGCGGATTGTTCAAGCATATCGGCCATTTTGTGTTCAATCCCTTTGTAGTGCTGCGTCTTGTTCGGCTCTCCAGGCTTTTTCCATCTCCTCGTAGTGGCCTAGTTCAGGGTGTGCGAGGCGATTTTGGAAAGTGTTGGTGTTTTGAGAAGTGGGGAAATTTGTGTAAATAGTGGATTTTGGTGTGAGGGTGCGATATTTAAAGGATGGCTAGCATCGGGTACTAGGTAGGAAGTGCCGGCATATGGAGGTTTTGATATCATTAAGTCGATGGTAGGGGGATTTGTAGTACAGATTCTTGTCTCAGCAGCATAGGTGAGGGAAGGGTTGGATATTGGCAAACTCAAAAGTGGGAAATGAGGAGGAGGTTTCCATAAGTTAACAGGAGGAACGTTCGCCGCAGTAGCCGGTTCGGAATGTTTCACCTTCTGTTGGAGGTCGTTGATTTTCTGAAAAAGGGTGATGACATCCTCATGATGTCCTTTATCCCCTGTTGACGGATTTCATAATTCCTGTCATTCTGAGATCGTCTCTTGTAGTACCAGTCATTTTCTTTCCCTTTTGTGGTTGTTCCGGCTCGGATGGGATGTCGTAGCTACCTCTTATCTTGTAAAGTAGACCAGTTTGATTGCCAACACAAATTAGCCTTCCCTAAGAAGGAAGAAAAACTCAAAAGGTAACAGTATTAGTCTATCGGTCATAATAAAATAAAGCAAGTAACATTTGGTTTGTTTAAAATAGAACAGTCCAAAATTCGGTTGAAATGGTAGACCTTAAAGGATGACCTAAACAGTTAATCGTATGGACAGGATTTAGACCATTTGACCGACTTTGACACTCCGATGAAAAGAAATTTATACATTCAAGCGTTCATACTCGTGCATGGATGCATATTTGGAAAGCTTTTCTGGAGTAATAAAAATTACGGGTTGTGATTGACTCTAAACTGATTGAGTGTCACTAAAACAAATTGACAATGGGTACAACCTAAGCAATTTAGCGGGTAGGAAAAACGAATTTTAGAAACGACGTGGTAAACAATAATTGGTGATGACCGGTGGTTTTTTCTTGAAAACTCGACATGTAGGATTTTGAGAGAGTAAGGGTGTAATTTTGACAACCGTTGGAGGCAATAAAGTGATTTCTAGGGGCAACGTGGGCAACGATAATTGGATGGTGACTGGATGGCTTTTTTGGGAAACTTGGAATATTTGGTCTTTTCTGTAAGGTTTTATGGGCTTGGGGTATGACTCTGGCAACCATGGGGATGTAGTAAGGTGATTTTTAGGAACGACGTGATCAATGATAATTGGATGATGGCCAGACATTTTTTTTTTTAAACATGGCATATTTGGACTTTTATGTAAGGTTTCGGGGGCACGGGTGATTCTAGGTGGATTTTGAAAAGGTTCGACTTACGGGTTTTGTGCGCTTAATGACATTCTAAGATTTTGAAACTGAATAATGGATTGTTCATGTTCAAGGAAAAACAGATGTATTTAAGCACATAAATCAAATAGGCACAAAACGCATATTGCATAGCATATAGCACATACACAATACATATCGTGTCCTAGCATGCATGTGACCTTTTTAAGCCAAAGGTAAGCCTTTCGATTTGAAGGATGTAGATGCCGTTAAGATGTTTCGTTTGCCCCAAAATTTATACATAACTTTATGAATATATAAATGGGGATACATAGTAAAGGAACGGGGTATACAAATGTCAGTCCCACGCAGGGGTACAAATCCTAAACTAAACCACCATGGGGTCCTTCATCGTCTCTCGAACTTTCCGAGCTCCTCTCGGATGAAGTCTAAAAAGTAAAGAAAAAATTCCCGACCCTAGGAACACAGTTCGTATAACGGCAAGTACATCCTTCAATTTTTCACATAGTTGGATGCGGCGTCTTCGGGCCATAGACCATCTTGATACAAGGTAGTCTCCTTAATGGGCTTTAGATACGTCTCAAATATCCAAAACCCGTCTATATCATCTTTGGATTTGGCTTAGCTCTATCATGGGCATAAGCAAGAGTGGGCTTTTCGAATGACCGGGAACCCAAACGGATAAACGAGCTAAACCGTTAGGGCTGTTGGACGACCCATGAAACCAGCCCTGCCTCATAACGGTTCCAAAGGAAATATTTTTTGGTTTTATAGTGAAGGAATGACCGCGTGCTCCGCGAAGTCTCCGTTGAAACAAAGTGTAAAATAAATGCCAGGAGTGGCGGAGTTATGATATGATACGAATGATAATTTGTATTTTGCAAGAAAAATAAACAAATAAGCAAATAAGGAAAACGAGTTGATTCCTTTCAAAAATATTATAAAGGCGGAAATCATTTCATCTCCGGACCAAAACACACTTAGGGGTCGTTTGGTAGGTAGCCAAAATTATCCCGGGATTATAATTCCGGGACTAATTTATCTCATCTATTGGGATTATTTTATACCATCTAAAAGATGGTATAAAAAATAATCCCGATTGTAAGTGGTATAAGAAGGGATATCCCGTCTCTTGGGATGGGATGCATTTTGCTACCTTGTTTGGTACAAGGTATAAATTTATCCGGGATAAATTTATACTTCTATAAACATGGTACAAAAAATTGCAGGATATCCAGAAACATACCCATGCACCAAACGACCCCTTAAGATTTTCTCTTAAGTAGAGTTCCTACTAATTTGGTCCTAATGTCGTGATTTTGTCTTTATAAATTTATATGTATACATAAGAAAATAAATGGAGTATATCTCCTTTCGAAATTCCTTTCGAAATAATAGGATAGATTTTATGTAAGTGTGAGCAGAGAAAAGACTTTATTCATTTCTTTTCCATTTTTAGCTCACTCGGTCAAACATGCTACATGCCAAAGCCATCTTATTTCAAAACCATGGTCCAAATGCATTTCCTCTTGTTTTTTATACGTTTCATGAAAAGAGTTCCAAGTGTAAGTTCATTATAAAATGCCATGAAATTCATACAGTCTATAAAAGTTATATATATATATATATATATATATATATATATATATATATATATATATATATATATATATATTATTTACAAGTTATTTATCCAATTTTACTTAAATTGAAGGTCAACCATATCTATTTAAAACACCTTCCTCTAACATGGGCAAATAAGATTCTCCTTGTTACTAAAGTGAGCTTAGCCAAAAATTTAGAAAAAATTCTTTTTAATCACTTGAATCATTTTTGAAATCTCTTTCAATGCATCTTGTCCTTTCGAAATCAGATTTTTTGTCGTCCTTTTTATAAACCCTTGAGTTAAAAGAAGCCAAAGTTGATTTTTTCTCGAAAAATATATCCCACAGTTTCTAGTTATTCATAAATTTCAGGTTAAGGCAAATTAGTCCTTTCCAAAACAATAGACTACACTTTCTATTTTCGTTATTCCACAACAAGGAGAAACAATTTATTTCTTTGTCATTTTTTGAAAGCGTAATCTTTATCTTTTGTTGGGTCCGAGTTTAAAAATATATTCGGATTCCTATTCATTCTAACAACATATGCATCATTTGCCTAATTTCCAGCTAGGTTCCAACCATGGGTTTCAATAACACAAGCGTGTTTTCTACAACAGTGTATACATAAATATAAAAACAGTAGCAAAATGGGCCGATGGGTGTACCAAGCCCATCAGCGTAAATATAAACAATTTTTACCCATTGTTGGGCCTTCTATCCGTGGCTGCCTATGTTTCTAATCTACTGATGCTAATGGGCTCTTGACTTTTGCTTTGAGCTTAAGCCCAGTTCATTTTGCTGCTCACAAGTTTTGGTGGAAATGGGGGCTGACTCGATCTGCTTTTATGTTGGGCTTGAGCCCAACGATATTATGCAAGGGAATTGAGTCCAATAGACCCGGCTCGGTATTTTCATGCATGAAATGAAGATAAGCAATTAGCATAAAAAGCCTGAATCACTACGTAAGAAATCAAGAACACAAAGTACTAGTTAACTTGAAACTCCCCCGTGACTAAAAAACAGAGATGACTCCCATAGTTAATATTTATTAGACACATAAAACCAAAAATGCCATAGAGCCGAGGTCACACATTGAAAGGTCTTTATGAAAACAAAAATACTCTTTTGAAGTATACATGGACGAAAGTACTCCTTTTTTTTTTTTTTTTTTTAGGGGCTGATATGAGAAGGAAGTAATCTTTGGCATTCTTTCTAATAGTCAAGTCAAGTATACTGGGAGATTGTAAACACACATTATACATAATACGACATTAACACCAAAAAATTCGAAAAGCGCATAGACCTAAGCCTTCTTAAATGATCCTAGTTTACTAAACTACCCAACACACCATATGTCACAAATAGTAAAGAACACACCTATTTGCTCAACACAGAAGTAGAATCTACTAACATCTTACCATACTTTTAACTAGTTACTAATAGTGGAAATACTTGTAGTTAAAATTGTCCCTTGTCTAACAAGTGCAAGTTAACCCCTGCAGGTATCCACACTTCATAGGCTTCAAACTCATAAAACCCACACCAGAAAACTATGCCACTGAACCCAAAACGACAAAAGGGACACTTCTTAGTTGATTAATCATTACAGTAGCTAATAACAGATGGGACTTAAGAGTACAAAATAAGCAGTCAGCTACCTCCTTCTATAACATGATATTGGCCTCGGAAGTAGATAAGCTGAACATGTTAATCTTTTGATATGTGAAAGGCAGTAGTATTAGCAATATACCCTTTTATGAAGATAAGCTTCCTACAGTTATGGTATCTAGTGTAACACTTGAGCAGAACATCACTTTCCAAGCACAATCATCATGAGCTACACTTTAAACTATGATTTAAGCAAATATAACCCAATACTTTAAAAATAAATACCTTTTAAATACCACATTAAATGCTTAGTTCGGACAAATCAGTTCCTTAAAAGATTGAATAATTTCAAACTCCAATATGTTACTGAAGACTAAAAATAATCATTTTTTTTTAAACCTGACAATCTATTTAGTTAGCTACTTAAATCACTTAGTTAGGATAAGAGAGAGTTTGGAACTTAAAACAGATTTGGAAGGGTTCAAGCAGTGGGTACTTTCTCATGTTTCATTTAAAGCACATAACCATCCCCTAAAGAATAAACACTGGCAGTCGCTAGCTGTAAGAGAACATAACCACTAAGAAGTTCTTCAAAAAAAAAAAAAAATAATGGTTAAGTAAAACAGATTTCAATTCTTAAATCCTAAGCCATGTGTATCAACCTAACAAAATGCATCTTAAAGTGTTTGAAAATGCTACAGGACAGCCTGTTTAATTGGTCAAGACTCAACTCAAAATGATTTGGTCAAAACAGCTTTTCCACTGGACACATCTAGCTAATAGCACTCGAAAGCATATTTCCAAAACAAAGACCAAATGGTGCTGAACAGAAATTCAAAAGCATTTGCCAACTCTTCCAATCTGAAACCAAAAGCTTGAGTTGGTTTCTGGGAATATAGTGACTTAAACAAAATAACACGTTCCAGGAAAAGATTAGTCTTCAAACAAAGGATGTGAAATCACATCACCTTTATCAACCAATTTATAGGAAACAACTTAGTTGAAGCATTTTTACTCTTAACATTTGTTTAAGGAAAAGCTCGACCAAAAATGTAGCATACAGCAAACAAACTGTCCTGAATGTTTATTATGTTAACTTTATCAAAATGACATGACTATGACTATGTATAATGAGGAGGAACTCGAAATCTTATGTTAAACAGAAAGTAAAACATTCTAATCCTAAAATGTAGAAGCGCCATATGATCTAACAATATTAGAAAGCTTTGGAAAGTTCGTCGCCTTAAACGGGACTCATGTTAAACGTACAAGGAATATTAAGAAAAGCCACAAATATTCATGCTTATTCAAAGAGAATATAAATACAGTACTACAGTGAAATACTAAGACAATAGGTTACGAAAATACTTCGAGAAAACAAAGCTCGCACTTGCATATGTTACAACCTACAAGAAAACTAAACATCTAAACCTACAAAAATTTAATCATGCTAAATTAACAAGTGAAAATCAAGGCTGGAAATCAAACACCAAAATAAAACAGAGTAAAACCAGAAAAAAAAGAAAAAAAAAAAAGAGGAGAGATTACCTATTTTGGGAGCATCGACGGGGGCGATGAGAGTTGAGTTGATCACCTTTGAACCAACACAACAACTAACTCAAACTCGAAAAAAATTATTTTAACTTGTTCCGATAATTCAAGAACTCGATTTACAAGAGAAAATTTCTTGTTTTATGCCAAGTAATTGAAAAGTTCAGATGGAATAAAATGGACTTAGTAAAATTTTTTATACACTTATACTATAAAAAGGAGATATACACATTGAAGGGATATTTTGCCAGAATTTTGAATTTATGATAAGCATGACTCTTTGTGATAAAGTAAACATTTTTAAGCAAATAATCACACATTGAAGCTCGTAGGTCAACCGTATTCTACGGATCCTTAATACTAGGGTGCTTAAAACCTTCCCTACGGGATCACGAGAACCCTTACATCGAACTCTGGTTCTAAAAGGATTTTTCTCTTGTTTGATAAACCCTTTTAACCCGATTTTCCTAATTTCCCTTATTAAATTAGGTGGCGACTCTAAAAATACTAAAATCAATTTAGAGCACCAACAACCTCTTACTATATTTTATGCACCCACGTAAAAGTGAACCGTAACAAGGGCAATAGTGTATAAGGTTCGCGCCAAGCCTCTTCCTTGTGTGTGATTGTGTAGGTGTAGCGCGATGGCGCTGACTAGTCTATCCCCACTTGTGCGCGATTGCACCTCTATAGTACAATTGTACTGACAAAAATTCCATCCCTTCAGCGCAATTACACTCACACCAGATACCAGAGATTTCAGAATTGTCCAAATGTGGTTTTTACCATCAGAAACTCATCCGACCCCTCGAGAAACAAACCAGAAATCCAAGTCACTACTAAAACACCCAAAGAAACTGTTGGAATCCTTGAAACATTGATCTGTGATTGTTCAGTCACATATTTGACCAAGGTCAATGTTACACCTCGTATTTTGTACATTTGGATATTCCGAGCCAACTGCGGGAAGTTAAGGACAAGACCATTTTCGACTTTGTTTTAAGACGTAAGTTGTTTATGAATTTTGTTGGATGGAAATATTAAGGAATTTGGGGTTAAAAGTGAGTTATGGAAGGTTAGACATTTCATGAAAAATTGAGGCCAAAAGTGAAATTTGAAAACTTAAATTTCATGAAATTAAAAGTCATGTGGCCATGCACATGACTTGTGGGCCATAGGGCCATATGTACAAATTATATATGTAGAGGAAGATGACTAACTTTGTCATCTTTATTATTTTCATTCTCTAGAGAATTCAAGACAAGTTGGAGGAAAAAAAAAAAAAAAAAAAGAAGAGAAAGACATGGAGCATGTGCGTGGTCATGTGCACATTTATAGATATATATATATATATATATATATATATATATATATATATATATATATATATATATATATATATATATATATATATATGGACTAAGTCAAGCAAGTTTTCATCATTTCACCTCTAGAATTTTCAAGAAACATGAAAGAAAAGAAAAGAGAGGAGAAACGGCCAAAGAGGGGTTGGCCGAACCGACCCCATGGGTTTGAGCATGGAAAATTCTTTCTTCTAGCTTTCATATCAATTGGAAGGTCCTGCGACGTGGAGCGGTTGTTAGAACAAGGAAACCATTCGTTTTAACTATGGAGGAAACTAGCCGAGTGAACAATTGAAAGGAAAAGGTGAGGTTCTATCCTCTTTTGCATGTTTTATGAATGTTTTGGGCATGTTGTGATATGTAGAAATGAATGAGATACATGGAAGGGTGATGTTGAAGGGTAGCCGTGTATGTGTGTGTTGTTGTAATGTGTAGAAAATGAATGAAACTCATGAAGAAGAGTATGTTGATGTTTGGCCGAATAGGGGGCTGTTTGGTATGCAAGAGATGAACAAATGTCATTTAGTATTTTTGCTTGTTGTGGTTGTGAATTTCATGGTGTAAAATGAATATTTGATGAATTATGTTGAAGTTGTGGTGTTGTGGGCTGATTTGGAGCTTAATGTAATGTTAATATAGTTTCTTGAATTTATGAAAATATTGTTGAAAACGTATGGAATTGTTGACATAAGTCTATGAACTTGAAAGTAGAAAATGTGTTATGAATGTCTTTCTTGTTGAAGTTGGAGGATTAAGATTTCCTTGGATTAATATGAAAATTATGGTGTTGTTAGAATAATTGTTGACATTATTGTTGATAGTTTGGCCGGCTTGAATTTTAGTTCCGTTGATTGAAATTAGCCAGGTTGGACTTGGTGGGATGGCGCGTTACAGGGAGATCTTGTCGAAATTTCGGTGGCAGAGTGTCAATTCAAGATTTAACCTCTAAAGGTTCTAATCACTATTTGGCATATGTGACCAATTTGTAGATTTTGGTGAAATTGGAAGCTGAATTTGGAGCGGCGTACAAGGCGGAAAAGGTATGTAAGACTTCACTTTCCTTTCTTGGCATGTCTTAGATGTAATAGGCTTGAATACGTGTCTCGGGGACTACTCTAATTCTAGAAATCCGAGATTGAAATGGGTTACTATTCATTCAGTAGAATTGAAGTAAATGTTCATGAATAGTTGAAAGAAATGTCCAAACACCTAGAACTTGCGTGAATAACACCCGACCACCCTAAAGCTCTCATAAGTAATGTCACGAAACGTATTATACGTAACGCGTGTACACCACCTCATTTGATCCGAGGTGGGCCCACTATTCCCGAACTCCTTCCCTATTGCTCCATTAGGCTTATTTCCGTACTATAGTCAATGAAAGTTCTTGGTTATCATCCCGACCGCCAAACAATAGGCCGTTTTAACTAAACCTTTGACCCCAATGCATGATTTTCCTTACTAAAAAGTTTACAAGTGTTTTCTAAAGTGTTTATTTTTCCTCAAAAACAGCAAGCTTTACAATATTAAAGGTCTTAAGGACGAAAACGACGACTATGGCTCTGTGATGATATGATGATAATGATGATGCCGTATATGAGAAGAAGTCTATGATGAGATGCCAAGGATATGTTCTTACTATGAATATGACGATATGAAATGTTAAGCTATTTTTGAATAATGACTATTTTCAAAGGTTTTAAAGTAAACGAAATGATGCCTTATGATCTTGTCCTATGATTTCTCATGAAGTTACTCTCCATTGATCTCGCCTTATTATTAGTTCTTCTTTCACAGGAGATAAAGTGCCCGTGGTTATTCCATAATAAAATCGGAGGTTTTACCGACCTTACGTCACTCCGATAGCGTTATAGCTTTTCTTTTGTCCCTTGCATGCTATGGTATATGTATATATGTATATGTATATGGGGAAGACGGGGGAGCGAGGGCGAGCGCTATGTACGCCGGGTTATACACCCCGTACATGTATCCGTATTTAGCGTAACATCATCCCGGACGCGGAATGCCCGGACGCGGACACATACATTCGTATTCATGGTTAAATGGATAGATCGCTGCCGACATACTCAAAAGACATGTTACATGATATATATTTTCTATATACATGAAAAAGAAATGTTTATCGAGACGCCTTAGCATGCATGGCATCCACCCCGAAAGGCACATACATGTACAAAGTTACTCCTTTATCCCGCGATACAAATATGTTTCCATACGCTATTACTCATGCACAAAGTTAATATAGCTTTACACGTGATATGTTCCGTGCACAGACATGTGCCTTCCCATGATATGTCTCATATATGTACAAAACACTCACACGATATGCTCTACGCCTCTTACGCGCACATCGTTCACGCCTTTTACATACCTTTCCGCACAACGCTCGCATCGACCCTCTTTTCTCCGGGGTCGCGTTTCATGCGTCGCGCAGTACTCCAGATGGATAGCAAGATAGAAGATGTTTCAAAGAAAGTTGGCAAGCTCCATTTGCTCGGGAGTGTCGCCGAGTCAAGATGCTACGCTATGATGTTCGATTCGAAGTTAGAGACTTTTGCGGCGCGCAGTCCCGAGTTTAGTATGTCAGTCCCCGCTAGCGGTTCATCACCCAACGCGTCTTGTTGTATTATGTTTCAAAAAAAAAATCTGGAGTTTTAACTACGACTTCTATTACTTGTCGACGTACAAATTTTTGAAATAGTTTTGATTTGTAATAAGAGTACGGTTCGCTCGGCTCCAAACGCGTCGCCCATCACACCCTAGTAAAGTCGGGGTGTGACAGTCAACTTTTAATCTCAATTTCAACTGGTGAGAAACTTAAGTGTTTGAAACACTCTCGAGCCCCTCGGAATCTGTCCCAACAATCCAATTACGGAGCTATAGGAACTTTCAGACCTCGAATCTAAGTTCATTTACCATTGATGTTGATTTTGGTCAATCCTTCTTTTATTTTCTCAAGAACTTAAGTTTTTAGTTTTTCTTCCCCGATACTCACCTGATCTTCTCGGGACCCGTTCTAGTTATCCTCCGAAGTCATGATATGCATGTTGAACCTATAGAAAGTGCCATTTAGGAAAATATGTTTCAAATACTCAAGACGACTGACAAGTCATTAAGGTTGTTACATTAGCTATTTCAACATGGATTAATAAAATTGAACTTGGAAAATTTTGGACTAAAACTCAGAATTGGTTAATTTGTTATGAAACTATATATAATTGGAAATAAAGAAGAGAAGCAAACCAATAAGTTTGTAGAGAGGAGGGAGAGATTATATTATCATCTTTTCTTGATGTTACAAATGAGAAGGCAAAGCTCTTTATTTATAGAAGAACTTTGCCTCTCAACCTACAATATACAACTGGTACAAGTTGATGGATACAACTTAGTACAACCAAGAAACAAATAAGATACAACTTGCTAGTGCTAGTTGTATTTATCACTTTAAGTCAAGTGATACAACTTACACTTCTAGTTGTATAATCATTAATAATACATCCAAAATACAACTTGACAAATAGTTTATGTCACGACCCGACTAGGGCCATGATGGGTACCCGGGGCTAACCACCGAGCACCGCTCATTCTATTACTCATTCTGCGGTCATTCATTAGTCTCATGCTTATAATCATAGAATAACCATTTCCACTGGAAACATATTTACATTTTACACATAAGCCCTTTGGCTATCAAAATGATATATATACATACGATGAGAAACTGTGAGACAATACTACCCACACATACGTATCTACGAGCCTCTACTAGAGTACTAGACATATGGACGGCACAGGACCCCATCATGCCCAAAACATATATATATACACAACAGAATAAATCAATGGCACCTCCGGAATAATGGAGTGCTCTCAAGTCAGCTAATAGCTCCTATGAGTCTGGATCACCTCCGTTCACTCGTGGGCATGAACACGGCGTCCCAAAGAAAACGCACGCGCACGAACATTTGCGAGTGTGTAAGGCATAAATAATAATCATACGTTGATGAAATAAGGAAGCATCAAATAAGGAGCAACCTGTAACTGACTGTCAATCAAAAAAAAAAAAAGTGCATGCTGGCTTACTTCATAATCATCATCATATCATTTATGCATATATGTATAAGCTGCCTGACCTTATAGGTACGGTGTGATAATCATTAGCCCGCGTCCAGGCCTCCCGCGTCCGAGGTACCATGTCATGCCGCCCACTAGTGGTGTCTGCCCATGCCGTCTACACATGGTGTATACGCTGCCCGCCCTAGCAGTGTCTACCCGGCCATATAGGCGCGGTATAATATCATCATCATGTACTCATCATAATGCATGCATAGAAACTCAACGACAACTATACTTTATAGGGGACATAAGGCTCGGAACTCCGATTCCATTATAGAGCATTCATAAGCATTCTGCCTCACCTTGAAGGAATTAGCATACGAGGTGAGTCGATATGACCCTACTAGCACACCTCGTTTGAAGGCTCATGTCAAAGACCAAGGTACGACTCCAATCCGTTCAAGCTGTGAGGATGACCAAAAGAGCATTGGAGACCCATGGAGAGGCGCAAAAGCCCCATAAGAAGGCCTATGAAGTATGGAAAGTATCTTGGAGGAACGAAAGGGTTGCGTCATAAAGACCGGCCAACATTCAAAGTACAGAGTCGCAAAGGGACATCAATGCAAAATGTGGCTAGACATGAAAAGAAGGGCCAGATTCAAAAGGGTCACAATTGCAAGCTGAGGATTAGATGATGGCTATATGTGCAAGAGAGCCTTTTCGGATTTCAAGCCAACATCCAACTAGCCAAACAAGGCCCTTGCCTCATTAATGGCATTCTTGTAATAACTAGCCTAGATCTTAAGTCTCTTAGTATAAATATTAGACTTAGGTTATTTTCATCTTTAGATTAGGTTGAATGAAGAAACTCTGATGAGAGATTTTAGATGGTAGCTTTAGATTAATATAGATTGTTTGGTTGGTTAACCAAGTGTTACTTCCTAGTCATGGAAGTGAATTGCTCATTTTCATCGAATTCAATGTTGCTCATTTGTGGATTCATTTGAGTCATTTGTTTATCGAATTGCTTAGGTTCTACGGTTTTGTAAATCCGATCGGAAGGGTTAGGGTTTGATATACCCTTTCTTGTCCATAGATTTCTTTCGGGTCAAGTATCTATCCATCTACCCTCTTCCATTTCTATTCTTCATCCCCCTTTTATTTTGATTTTCTTGTTCGTTGTTTTTCTAGAGTTTCCCTAGGTTGAATTTTATCATTTGGTATCAGAGCATAGGCTAAGAGATTGTTCCCACAATTTCTAATCCTAGGTTCAAAATCTGAAAATCAAAAAAAAAAAAAAAACCAAAAATCTCAAAAAAAAAAAATTGAAAAATCATTTTGTTGTTTTTGAAGTTAGATTTGAGTTTGTTGTGGTGAGAAACATCTAGAAACGAAATTTGAAGTTATTTGGGTAAGAATTGAAGTTTCCACCATTAGAGGTTCATCAAAGTCAAGAACTCAAAGTGGGGTTTAGTTGATTTTGGAGAAATTGAGTTTGATTCGTATCGGGCTTTGTTGTCTAAGTGATAAGGGGCTTAGATCCAAAAATTGGGGCAAAAACGAGTTGATTTGGACCACATTGGGTTTTTGAGTGTTCTTCATTGTTCATCTTTGTTCTCGGGGGTGAAATAAGAAGATAAAAAGGAAAGTTAGATCCAAGGAATCTAAGCCAAAAGTTGAAAAGTTGTTTTTCTAGCCAAAAAGGGTAAATACAAGATTGAGTGGGTCCCAAGAAGTCAAGAAATCTTTAAAATCTAGCACAATTCCCGAGCCAAACGAGGTACGGTCGAATTTCACCGTCGTTGTCAAGTTGCACGGGCCGTACAATATATACGGACCGTGAAACTTGGTCGTGGTTCAAGAGCTGGTTTGGAGAGTTTCTGTTACATTTGACCCGTCGAAGTACGATCGTATTATACGGATCGTACAATTTTATACGACCCGTGAAACTTGGTCGTGGAATAGGAGCTGGGTTGGACAGTTTGTTACAATTTGGTCTTCAAGTACGGACGTATTATACGGACAAGATAATTTTATACGATCCGCGAACCCGGTCGTGAAATAGAGTCGACTTGGAGACATTCTCGTTCATTTCGTCCTCCGAATACGATTTATTAAGATCGTATAATATTACACGGCCCGTGTAACTTGGTCGTGAAAGGTGATATAACACTATCTTCCGCAACAATTCTAAGGTGCTCATTTCTTGATTCAACTTCGAAAACTTAAAAATTTTAGTTGTTTCAAATTGATACCTTAGATCACTCGGGGCTTCACGGCCGCATTTTCAAGTTATCACCTACCCTTGGCCGAAATTTATTTATTTTCCGATTTTAGCATTCCAATTTCTTGTGTCCCTCAATTAGTAACCATTTAGTAGTTGTTCTACTGTGTTTACTAGTTCGTGTCCGCATTTCTTTCGTGCTAATTTCTTTCAAGCTTTTCTTTGTTTTATCTCGTTGAAACTTTATTGGCTCTAGTCCGTTTTGCTTTGAGTCGTCCGTCATTCATCTAAACAAAAATCCATTCTACCACAAAGGATAAGCAACATGTGAATTTGATTGGGCGAGCGATTCATCAACAACTTCGAAAGAGCACGGAGTGTGGTAAGGTTGAGAGTTCAATACGAGTGAAGTGAGGCTTTTATTGCTAATCTTGTTTGCTAGTTTTGCAGGTCATCATGTCTATCCAAGGTGATCGGACTCAAGAGGTAGTAGAGATGTCATCCATAGCAAGCTCATTGGCTATGATCATGAATCAAATCTCGGGCATGCAAACGAGTATGGAAGAGATGAGAGAAATGAATGGGAAGTCAAGGCTATGGATGAACGGATGGTGAGTATTGACAAAGTTCAAATGGAGAGTTCGAGTAGAATGGGCACTCCTCGTTCTCGGAATGAAGGTGATGGGGATAAAACATAAGACACTAGGCCAACCATTACCCTGGGACAAGCCCATGCCTTGTGCAATCCCAACACCATAACCACCTCCACCCAAAGAGCTCCACTACCCTAAACAACCAACCTTCCATCCCAAAACTCCACTTTCGAAAAAACCAATCGACAAACCTATCCCCACGTTTACCAACACAACCCGACCAAGGCAATCCCTCAAGTAACCTTACAACAAACACCCCAAGCTCCACCCCAAGTCCAAACACAAGATCCCTTTCCTAACCAAAACCAATACCAACACCACTACCAATACCCCATGAATGAAGAGGAGTATGACGACTATCCACAAGGTCGGTGGTGGGATGATAACCGACAAGGGGGAAGGCGTGGAGGAATGAATAACAGGGAGAGGGGAGGAAGAGGAGGTTTTGAGAGGTTTCCGGGTCATGATCCTAGATTCCAAGGTCATGTAGACTTAGGAAGGGCCCAAGGTTATGAAGACCGGGGAAGATGGCAAGATAATGAGCGGAATTTGAACACCATCAAGGTGAACCTTCCTACGTTCCAAGGGGGTAGCAATCCGGAGGAGTTCCTTGAATGGAAATTGCAAAGTGAGCGCATCTTCCTCACGAACAATGTGTCCGAGGCCTTAAAGGTAAAGTATGCCCTCACTCACCTGAGGGGTACGCTTCTACTTGGGGAATCTAAGAAGTTACAAAGGGCTCAACAAAACATCTATGATCTTCCAACTTGGAACGACTTGATCGAGCTCATGGAAACAAGGTGGCTTCCACCCACATACCACCAAGATGCACTCAAAAGGTTGTACATGTTGAAGGTTGAAAAGTGTGGAAGCGTACTTTGATGAGTTTGAGGACTTGCGGATGAAGTCCAAGATAGAAGAGCATGAGGACACACTATTATAAGGTTTGTAGCCAACTTGAATCGGGACATCTCTAAACCGATGAGGCTCAAGACTTATAATAGTCTTGAAGAGGCATTCCACGATGCATCCAAGGTTGAAGCGGATCTAAAAGAAGAGAGGTCTTACAAAGACAAAAGCAAAATATCTTCAACTTGGAACCAAGGGAAAGAGAAGTGGAAGCCGTCCACTGGGAGAAGCCCAAGATCACTACTCCCACTCCTCAAGCTAAGTTTGATTACAAGGCTAGAGGAGACGACCAAGTCAAAGGAGGTAATAACGCTAAACCTAACTTCCCTCGTCCATCTACCATTCAATGTTTCAAATGCCAAGGTAGAGGACATATTTCAAGTGAGTGTCCTAACCGGAGGACTATCACTATAGTAAGGGATGGGTATCGAACCGATGATGAAAATGAGGGCGGGGTTGTTCATGGTAAGGAGGGAGAAAGTAGTGAGTGTGAGGGTGATTCCGAGGATGAAGTTGAATTAATATATGAGGAGGCTTTGAATCATGCTATTGTTTCTAGAAGGGCCATGGGAGCTCTAGCTAGGGAAGAAAGTGACCAATGGGAGAACTTGTTTCATGCTAGGTGTAAGATGTTGGAAAAGGTTTGTTCCTTGATCATTGATGGTGGGAGTTGCACTAATGTGGTTAGCCAATTCTTGGTTGAAAGTATGAAAGTCCCCACAAGAAAACACCCTAGCCCCTACAAGCGTCAATGGTTCAATGAAAGTGGAGAAATGCGGGTGACCAAGCAAGCGATTATACAATTGAGCATTGGAAGATATGAGGATGAAATTTTATGTGATTCGGTACCAATGCAAGCGTGCCATATTTTGCTTGGAAGACCTTAGCAATTTGATGTGGATGCTCAACATAGTGGGCGGACCAACAAGTATTCTTTTGTGGTCAAAGGTAAAAATTATGTCCTTGCTCCATTGACTCCCCATGAAGTCCGTGAAGACTATAGAGTCATGAAGGAGTTAAGTGAAAAGATGAAAAGGGAGGAAATGGTTGTGAGTGAAAAGGAGACCTTAGTTGCTCAAGGAGGACAAGGTTCGACCCAAGGGAAGAGTAAGAAGTGTATGGTCACTAGAGGAACGTTAGGAGGAGAGGAAAGGTGTGGTAAAGAGAAGGACTTCGTGTCAAATCAAGCTAACCCCTCTAATCTTTCTATTTCTTCTAGTTGTCTTGTTCCTTTTGTAGGTACTTATGTGGATGATCACCCCAAAAAGGACATGGCCCCGAGTTTCCAAGTTCCTTTGGAGGATGAAGTGGTGCTACCCTTCTAAAGAGGGAGGCCAATACAAGGAACTTGACCAAATTGACAAAGGTGATGTGCTTCAACAAAGAGGTAACAAAGCTAACCCTTCTACTTTAGCAAATATGGATCACTTTGTGCTTGAGGAACAATTGAGTAGAGGTCAAGTTTTGCCTTGTGAGGGAATTAGTGACCCTTTGTTAATTGATGATGTCTTGGTGAAAGGTGCTTACACACTAGTTACTCCTTTTGATGACTATATTGACTCTTCTTGCAAGAGTAAATTGTGTCCATCTAGTGGTAGCCAACATATTGATCCTTTTGAGAGTGAACTTGCTTATTTTGGATGTAATCTTGTGATTGGGCATACTCTCTTCAAGGATGGTAATTTGCTTGATAATGACATAGTGGATGATTGTGAAATGCATGACCTTGTGTTTTGTGATGTTGAAAATGAATCCATTCTTCGGAATCACAAAGTCACCAAAATTCCACTATGGTATGATGATCTATTTCTTGGTGAGAAAAACCTCCTCTTGAGGGAATTTGACTTGATTGCTAAAATGAATTATTTTGAAAAGGAGGGTAAAACTTGGCTACAAATTGCTAACAATATCTTGTGTGATACCTTTCCTTATGACCTCTTTGCTTATAAAACCCTTTTTGTATGTTGTTGCTTAAGTTTATGATGGGTTTTCAAGTGGGATGTGTAGACCATGACACCGAGGCATATCTTTGTTTATGACTCCGTGTAGTGTCCTCTTGTTTTGTCTTGGTAGTGAAACCATTGTTTGAGAGACTAGTGTAGAGGGTTGGGCTATAGGTTGGAATGACCTTACTTTACATCTACACTTAGTCAAAATGAAGGTAGAACTTGCTTGGGGAGTGAGTTATTTCTTGAATTTTGGGGAATTCACCTTGTTGAAATCCCATGTATGCACTTTCTATGCATGATTACTATTGATGTGTGGTTGTACCACAAATTTGTTCATCCTTGGCATGATTATGTGGTTATTATTGTGTGTGCTAACCCTCAACCTTTGAGGAGTATGTTGTCTTCCATCTTTCTTTGGCTTTTTCAAGGTTCGGATTTGAGGACGAATCCTTTTCAAGAAGGGGAGGATGATATGACCCTACTAGGCACACCTCGCTTGAAGGCTCATGTTGAAGACCAAGGCATGAGACTCCAATCCGTTCAAGCTAGGAGGATGACCAAAAGAGCATTGGAGACCCATGGAGAGGCGCAAAAGCCCCATAAGAAGGCCTATGAAGTATGGAAAGTATCTTGGAGGGAATGAAAGAAGAAGTTAAGAAAGATGGCCAACATTCAAAGTGGCTAGAGTCGCAAAGGGACATCAATGCAAAATGTGGCTAGATGTGAAAAGAAGGGCCATAGATGCAAAAGGGTCACAATTGCAAGCTTGAGGATTGGATGATGGCTATATGTGCAAGAGGAGCCTTTTTCGGATTTCAAGCCAACATCCAACTAGCCAAACAAGGCCCTTGCCTCATTAATGGCATTCTTGTAATAACTAGCCTAGATCTTAAGTCTCTTAGTATAAATATTAGACTTAGGTTATTTTCATCTTTAGATTAGGTTGAATGAAGAAACTCTGATGAGAGATTTTAGATGGTAGCTTGAGATTAATATAGATTGTTTGGTTGGTTAACCAAGTATTACTTCCTAGTTGTGAAGTGAATTGCTTATTTTCATCGAATTCAATGTTGCTCATTTGTGGATTCATTTGAGTCGTTTGTTGATTCGAATTGCTTAGGTTCTACGGTTTGTAAATCCGATTGGAAGGGTTAGGGTTTGATATACCCTTTCTTGTCCATAGATTTCTTGCTTTTGGGTCAAGTATCTATCCATCTACCCTCTTCCATTTCTATTCTTCATCCCCCTTTTATTTTGATTTTCTTGTTCGTTGTTTTTCTAGAGTTTCCCTAGGTTGAATTTTATCATGAGTGTATACAATAAACAACATCAATAGATCGTGGTTAACATCATTAGCTTTATAGAAACATCATATCGTGAACTCTAGAATCTTTGGACTCAGGCCCATTATCATCATGTTCATAATATCTCTTATCTTTAACTCACATGGCTATTCATAAACATAGACACTTAGTTTTCCGGAATGTAGGCAATTCATGGAGAATGAGGGAAAATCATTCCATAAGATTCATGCCTTAGAAAGAAAGGACTAGCCTCACATACCTTTTTCATTTAACTATTCTATCGCTTGCCCGATCTTCTTCAACGCTCACGTTTTTACCATCAAAGGAGTTCGTATAACATTAGCTAAACGATTATAAGAATGTGCTTACTAAAGCTAGAGAAAATTGGGCAGCATTTCCTTTGTTTATACAACTTTCCTCATATTACATATCAACTCCCAAACATCCGTAACAACATTCACCATACTATAAGCAACAATCATCATTGATCTATGTTATCTACATTTCACAATTTCATTTCAATTCCTCCATAATCATGGTCATAGTTCACTATTGCATTTTCTCACTTATAATACTTATCCCATGTTCTAAATATCATACATAACATTCTTACAATCATAACATATCAATATTCATGATTCACTCCAAACTACAACTCAAAAATGACACTATTCCCACATTCATGACCCATTTTCTATATTCTTCTACAATCCAAGTGTTTCAACTTCTCAATACCTTAAACAACATGAAAAGATCATAAAAATTACCTTAGATAGTATAGGAATAAGCCTTGAGTGGAAATACTCTTCTTGCACCAAAACCCTAGTTCACTTCCATTGGAATTTCTTGGCTTGGATGAACTTCAATGAGTTTCACACACTTAATTTTGTTGGTTTGATGAAGTTGATCATAGATTTCTCTTGGGTTCTTGTGGATGAAGAGTGGAGAGGGTTCTAGAGGATTCTTGAAGTGTGAAGTGAGGAAATGAAATGAATTAAATGAGATTGGGTCCTTATATCAACATTTAAAATCTGGCCCGACACGATCATACGGACCAACATACGGTCCGTATCTTTTATACTGACCGTATGTCTGGCCGTATGTTTGGTCCAGTGAAGGTCCTCATTCTGGGCAAAACATACGTACGGTACATACCGCGCATGTTTTATACGGCCGCATGTTGGACCGTATGTTGCCCAACTTCCCGGAATTCGTTCTCGTCGACTCGTTTGATCTTCAATCCTTATGGAACCTTCTTGACACTTGTTTAACACCTCATTACCAATCTAAGGGACGTTATAACCCTTCTTCAAGGCATCATTAATTTGATACTCATAAATCTTGCCTGACACACAACCTATACCTTGCTTTCCTTGACAACTTTCTTCTCTTACCTCAAATGCCCTGCGAAATCTCGATTAGGATCATCAAATGCTATTTCTTACTTATCAAAACATCGTATATGTCATTCCCTCCATTATTCTATTTACTGTACGTTAGCGGAAAACTTTTCGAGGTGTAACATTCCTCCCCCCTTTTTGGAACATTCGTCCTCGAATGTTAAGCACTCGGGAATTCTACGAAAATTTTGCCAGAGTCTCCCCTGTAATATGGCACTACCATCCTATCACAACAGCTCACAATAATGTTGCCTCACAGGGCTACAACATAATAGCAATATAAGTTGGCCATACACGACCCATATACATAAAATGAGAACATATATACCTTATAATTTCGATGTTTCATCGTGGATCTCTTCTGGGGGCTGAAATAAGTGCGGGTATTTGGATTTCATGCTTTCTTCTGCTTCCCAAGTCATTTCTTCTCGGTTGTAGCTTCACCATAAGACTTTAACTGAGGCTACTTCCTTATTTTGACGCCTGTCTAATATGGCAATGGGTACTTCTTCATAGACTAGCTTTTCTGTCACTTGAACATCATCTATTGGAATAATCCTCATAGGATCTCCAACACACTTACGGAGCATTGAGACATGAAAAACTGGATGAACCGATTCAAGTTCTGGAGGTAAGTCCAATTCATAAGCAACTTGACCCACCTTGTGGATAATCTTATAGGGTCCAATATATCGAGGACTTAACTTTCCTTTCTTACCAAATCTCATCACCCCTTTCATTGGCGATACCTTCAAAAATACAGTCATCCACTTGAAATTCTAAGTCTCACTAGCGGTTGTCCGCATAAGATTTTTGGCGACTTTGGGTCATCCACTTGAAATTCTAAGTCTCGCCGGCGGTTGTCCGCATAAGAATTTTGGTGACTTTGGGCTGTCAACAATCGATCTCGGATCATCTTGACTTTTCCTACAGCTTGTTGAATCAACTTAGGGCCTATTAGCTGTACTTCTTCTATTTCAAACCATCCAATTGGAGACCTGCACTTCCTTCCATATAAAGCTTCATACGGAGCCATTTGGATACTGGAATAGTAGCTATTGTTGTATGAAAACTCAATTAGAGGTAAGTGGTCATCCCAACTACCCCCAAAATCTAGAACACATGCTCTTAGCATATCCTCCAAGGTCTGAATGGTACGATCGGCTTGCCCATCAGTTTGCGGATGAAATGCCGTGCTGAGCTTTACTTGAGTACCCAAACCTTCTTGGAAAGATTTTCAAAACTTAGCTGTAAATTATGCTCCTCTATCTGTAATAATAGACATCGGGATACCATGGAGTCGCACAATCCCCTTGAGATACAACCTTGCATAATCTTCTGCTGAGTATGTGGTTCTGACAGGAAGAAAATGAGCTGCTTTCGTCAATCTATCCACCATCACCCATATAGAATCATACTTGCTTCGTGAACAAGGTAATCTCACAATAAAATCCTCCATATTGATCACTTCCCATTTTCAAGTAGGGATTTCCATTTACTGTGCAATAATCCTCCCGCTTTTTCTTCGTTAGATTTTCACTTGCTGGCAATTTGGACATTGGGCTATAAATTCCGCTATGTCTTTCTTCATTCCATCTCACCAATAAATTAACTTGAGATCATGGTACATCTTTGTCGTTCCTGGATGAATAGAATACCGAGAATAATGAGCTTCTTCTAGAATTTTGTTACACCTTGAAAATTCCCCGTTAGCGTGCAGTGAATAGACTAACGAAGGGCATGACGTATACGATGTTTTGATAAGTATGAAATAGAATTTGATGACCCTAATCGTGATTTCAAAGACATCTAAGGTAAGCGAAGAAAGTTGTTAAGGAAAGCAAGTTATATGTTGTGTGCCGGGCAAGATTTATGAGTATCGAGTTAATGAGAGTTTAATGATGTTTTGAAGAAAAGATATAACATCCCTTAGATTGGTATTGAGGTGTTAAACAAGTGTCAAGAAGGTTCCATAAGGATTGGAGATCAAACGAGGCAACGAGAATGATTTCGGAAGAACTGGCATTATACGGCCCAACATATCGGCCGTATAATCGCCCAATGGCACATCTCATCGGACCGATCTACGGCCGGACATACGGTCCGTATAATTTATACGGACCGTATGTTGGTCCATAGAACATAGTCGGGACAGATTTTAAAATGATATAAGGACCTCTCTCTCATTTTAATTCATTTCATTTTATCACTTCTCAACTCAAGAACCCTCTAGAATTCTCTCTACTCTTCATCCACAAGAACCCAATATAAATTGATGATCAGCTTCATCAAAACAACAAAATCAAGTGTATGAGACGCATTAAAGTTCATCCAAGTCAAGAAATATCATTGGAAGTGAATTAAGGTTTTGGTGCAAGAAGAGTATTTCCACTCAAGGCTTGTTCCTACACTATCTAAGGTAAGTTTTATGGTATTTTCATGTTGTGTAAGGTGTTGAGAAGTTGAAACACTTGGATTGTAGAAGAATATAGAAAATGGGTCATAAATGTAGGAATAGTGTCATTGTTAAGTAGTAGTTTGGATTGAATCATGATTATTGATATGTTGTGATTGTAAGTAAGTTATGAATGACGTTTGGAACATGAGATAAGCATTATATGTGAAAGAACACGATAGTGAACTATGATCATGATTATGGAGGAATTGAAGTGAAATTGTGAAGTGTGAATAATGTAAATGAATGATGATTGTTATTTATGATATTGTGATTGTTGTTATGGATGTTTGGGAGTGGATATGAAATATGGGAAAAGTTGTATAAACAAAGAAAATGCTGCCTAATTTTCTCTAGCTTTAGTAAGCACGTTCTTATAATCATCTAGCTAATGTTAATGCGAATTCTCTTGAAGGTAGAGACGTGGGCATCGAACGAGAATGAGCAAGTGATAGAATAGTTAAAGGAAAAAGGTATGTAAGGATAGTCCTTTCTTTCTAAGGCATGAATCTTATTGTCACACCCTAATTTTCGATAGGGCATGATGGGCACCCGACCCTTACTTAGGGCCGAGCGAACCCACTGATTCTCGTGATACACATAATCTTACTGGGCCCTTATATCGTGAAAGGAATGCATAAAGAAAGTTTTTCAAGAACAACATACTATTCATCTTTCTCAAATCAGGTAAAATCGGTAAACATATGAAATCTGCAACAAAATGCATAATGACACATCGGCTTACATAGCCGTTACAAACCGACATATCATACACTCGACTCGTCGCAAAGTCTCTAACATAACCCGAGATACCACAACACGGATACTCCGACTCGGGCAAAGACTCCGGAAGAAACGGGGCTCGCCAATCCAAACGGAACATCTCCTACTCA